>NC_091951.1:246527355-246627355 GCF_031021105.1 Erythrolamprus reginae
TCTCTCTCATTTGTTTCATTTTCCTCTACCTTGTTCTTTCCCTCCATCATTTTCTAATTTTTTCTTCCTCTTTTCTCTCTCTCTCTCACTCTCTTTCCATCTCTCCCTCTTCCTTTCTCTCTCCCTCTCTCTCTCTCTTTCTTTCTTTCTCTCTGTCCCTCTCTCTTTCTCTCTTTCTCTTTCTTTCTTTCTCTCTCTCTTCTCTCTCTCTCACTCACTCTCTTTCTATCTCTCCCTCTTTGTATCTCTCCCTCTTTCTCTCTCTCCCTCTCTCTCTCCACCATTTTCTCATTTTTCTCTTTATCTTTTCTCTCTCTCTCTCTCTCTCTCACTCTTTCCATCTCTCCCTCTTCCTTTCTCTCTCTCTCTTTCTCTCTGTCCCTCTCTCTTTCTTTCTCTCTCTTCTCTCTCTTTCTCTCACTCACACTCTCTCTTGCTTTCTTTCTCTCTTACACACACTCTCTCTTTCTATCTCTCCCTCTCTCATTCTCCCCCTGTCTATCTCTCCCTCTTTCTTTCTTTCTTTCTTTCTTTCTTTCTTTCTCTCTCTCTCTCTTTCTCTCTGTCCCTCTCGCTTTCTTTTTCTCTCTCTTACTTTCTTTCTCTCTCTCTCTCCCTTTTGCTCTCCCTCTCTCTCTCTTTCTCTCTGTCCCTCTCTCTCTCTCTCTTTCTTGCTTTCTCTCTCTCTCTCTTTCTCTCTGTCCCTCTCTCTCTCTCCAGCAATGGCTTTCTTTCTCTCTCTCTCTCCAATTACAGGTAGTCCCTGGGTTACATAGTCCCTAACTTACGATATTTCCTTGTTACGTTGACCCTGAAGACATTTCCATCTTGCTGTTCACTTCAGAATCAGCTGAATGTTATGAGCCCCATTTGTGTCACACCAAAGGCTGTGCTGTCCCTTTAATCTTGCTGATGATTTTGTTACTGGATATGAGACCGAATCACATCCAGGTTGCAATCAGTTATTCTGAATCTGCGGATGATGTCGCCATTATGATTTGATAATATCGAATTGGGGAACAAGAATCTGATTGCAGTTTGTGTCTGCAGTTCTGGCTCTTCCAGAGAAGAGGAATGTATTCCCATAAGGGACCTCAGAATTCCATGTACTGTCATTTGTTTTGAAGAGAGAAGTTCCTCCTGGAAAATGCACTATTTTAACTTTTTAATTATGATAGCTAACCTTGCTTGGGCATCATTAACCCCAGAGGGTTTCATGGGACAAGTTAAAAAGGTCAAGCTGACAGCAGCATACAGCTATAATAGTTCCAGTTACTCAAATATGTTCAAATTTAAAGTTGCTAAGTAGGTTAAACAAGGAAGTACAGAAAGTATTTTCTTCTACAGAAAGTTATTTGTTTTCTTCTATTGGAGTTTTGTGATTTTCTGTTTTACCATGAACATAGAACGGATGTATTCTCAAAAAAGTTTGGGAAAGATTTACATGTCCCCCCTCCACCCCAGGAAATGTTGTAATGATAGATGAGGACCAGAAATAGTGGCATATTGCTATTTTAGATTTTAATTATTAGATTTGTCTCTATGTACTGTTTTTATCACTGTTGTGAGCCGCCCCAAGTCTACGGAGAGGGGCGGCATACAAATCTAATAAATACAAATACAAATACATATCTAAAGATGACTAAACTAGAACTCCCTGCATCCCTTCCTGTTTAAATGGAACTACTAAAAATTGTAGTTCGCCATAATTCTTCATTCTATTTTGAATAATAGTGAGAATAGATGGCAACTTCCAATACATATTTTCTTTTGACATTGAAAGACAACCCCATAAATATGGAAAAAGTTCCCATAGCTTCACAGCAATGTGAATTAAATTATTTTGGCAGTATGTCAATATAATGGAATTATTAAAGAATTTATACATGGCATACAAACAGACATATTCTGACTGGAGCCAGGTTTAACAACAGGTACAATATTTTGGATTTGTGGAAAATTATGTTCTGAGTAAAACATCAATGGATATAGAGAGCGCTATATCTTCTGCAGTTCGATTGAAACATTAACCATGTCAGAAATGAGAAAATTTTACCTGAATTGCCATTTAAACCAGCTATTTCTAGTGTTACTACATATGGAAATCGCCCTTTCTTTTTTTCATACTTATATTACAACATGTCAAATTACAATGTCACACAGTAGGAAATCGTCAGTTAGAACCGCTACCCGTTCTAACTGCAAATTTCTAGCAACATCTGTTTTTATGTCCTTTTATTTTTCAAATTATTCATTTAGCAATCATACAGAAGGGTGGCTATGTTTTATTTCAGTGGAATAAGTGCCTTTTCAACATATTTTATACAAATTCTAACACGCAGCAGTATTTATTTTCTTCACTCAATTATTTTATTTTCAGTGCTACAGGTGAGAGTTACATTAGCCAGAATTTGGGACAAAAAGTGTGAAATATCAAATGGTGATTATTAGTATTATTAGTACTAACAATGGTGTGATGGTAATTTTATTTATGTAGCACTGTTGTGCTGGATTTCAAACTTCTTTTGACAAATGTGATGGCTATTGCTTACATTTTCCTTTTCTAATATCTATGAATCAAACTACATTGCTTGGTATATTATGAAACCCATGTGGCACATAGTTATGAAACAAAACTACTGAGGTATGTGATAGCGGCAAATATCTGCAGCTCAGGTATAGGATGAGGGAGATGTTCTTTTTCCAAACTTTTGGGTTGGTTTCCAAACATTCTGTTACCACACTTAGTAACATCTTCTGCAGAGTTTAGGGTAGTGATGACCAACCTTTTTTTCTTTGGGTGCCAAAAAGAACCGTTGTACATACCTGAACGGTCTTCTCAGTGCTCTGGAAGGAGAGTCCATCATGGGTTGTAAACCAATCCTATTGGTAGAGACTGAGTTAATTTAAATAATTAATTAACTGGCACCGCCCCCTTAGCAGCCCCCATGAGCCAGTTTTAAAAACGAAGACAATGTACAAAGCAGAAAGTTTTATTAACTTCATAACAAAGTATAAACTAGAACAGTCCCAACACTCCGGCGACCTGGCCAAACACCATGCCGGGTGGGTATGGACTCTCCTTCCAGAGCACTGAGAAGACCGTTCAGGTATGTACAACGGTTCTTCTCCATTGACTCTGGAAGGAGAGTCCATCATGGGATATACCAAGGATCAAATCCCCTGGGAGGCAAAAGGCTGGGCTGAGGTCGTTGGAGTGACACACACTCTCTGTAAGACACGCCTGCCGAACGAAGCCTCTGCAGAAGCCAATGAGTCCAGTTTATAGTGGCGTATAAAAGTAGAAGATGATGCCCAAGTAGCGGCTCGACAAATATCTTCTAAAGAAGCTTGCGTTGACCAAGCCACCACAAGGTAGCCGCACTTCTAGTGGAATGTGCCATAACCCCGGCCGGAGGAGATTGAGAATTCGATGTATAAGCCTCCGCAATGCAATTCCTAATCCAGCGACTAAGAGATTGGGAAGAAACTCCAAGACCCATCGTGGCTTGAGCAAAAGAAACAAAGAGTCTTTCAGTCTTTCGAAATGGTGCTGTCCTCCTGATATAGAGCTTCAAAGCCCTTCGGACATCAACCTTGTGCCAACGAAGTTCATAAGGGTGTTGACCATGTGTGCAGAAGTCCGGTAGCACCAGCTCTTGCCTTCTGTGAAAATCTGAATTTACCTTCGGGATGAACGAAGGGTCCAACCGCAGCACCACTCTGTCCGGATGGAACACACACAGGTCCAGTCTGATGGACAGCGCTGACAACTCAGAGACCCTTCGGGCAGATGTAATTGCCACCAGAAACAATGTCTTAATTGATAATAATCTATATGAAATGGACCTCATGGGCTCAAAGGGAGGTCCCGTGAGCACACATAGCACTAGGGAGAGATCCCACGTCGGAAATCTCCGTACCGGAGGAGCGTGTTGATTAATAGCTCCCTTGATGAAATCCCTCACCCATGGATGGTGAGCCAAAGATCGAAAGTCTGATACATGGATGATAGTTGACAGGGCAGCTACTTGCCGTTTCAGGGTGTTAGGGGCTAATCCCCGCTCAATCCCCCATTGAAGAAATTCCAGGACTACAATCAGCGAGGCCTGCTTCGGATCACAGTGGCGGTTAGAACAAAAGTTGCAGAAGGCAGCCCATGTTGCTTGGTATATCCGCACTGTCGATGGCCTCCGAGCCGCCTGCATTGTTGCAATGACCATGTCCGGAAGATGTTGCTGCGTTAGTCTCTCCCGCTCACACGCCAGGCGGCTAACTGGAACCATTGTGGATCCGGGTGACAAATGGATCCTTGAGTAAGGGAGACGAGCCGATCCGGTATCCTCCAAGGAGGGGACACCGAGAGGGCTACCAGGTCTGCGAACCACGGCCTTCGGGGCCAATATGGAGCCACTATGATGACCTCGGCCCTCTCCCAGATGACTATGTCCAGTACCCGCTGTAGAAGACACGTCGGGGGAAATGCATACAACAGACCCTTGGGCCATGGAGACAAGAGGGCGTTGACCCTTTCTGCCCTCGGCGTTGGGAACCGGGAATAAAACCTCACTAGCTGCGTGTTGGCTTGTGACGCAAAAAGGTCCACCAGAGGAGTCCCGAAGCGTTGAATTATCTGATGAAATACTCCGGGATCGAGTCTCCACTCTCCGGGGTCCAGGGTAGACCTGCTCAGCCAGTCTGCCTGAACGTTGCTGGTCCCGGCAATATGTTCCGCCGACAGTGAGGCTAAGCGGGTCTCTGCCCAGTTGAAAAGGGCCGCTGACTCGACCATCAGGCGGAGAGACTTCGTTCCCCCTTGATGATTCAAGTGGGCCCTTGTAGCCACATTGTCGGTTAAGACCAACACATGCTTGCCCAGAATCCAAGGAAGGAAAGCTTGAAGAGCAAGAAAGACTGCCCTGAGCTCCAAATAATTGATGTTGATTGGGCTCAGATCTTCCGGAGACCAAAGGCCCTGGGCCATATGTAGTCCCATGTGGGCCCCCCAACCGGACAGACTGGCATCCGTTGTGAGTATTAGGCGGTCCCGGTTGCAGAAGAGGGACCCGTTGCCCAAGGAAAGGGAAGTCCACCATCTCAACGATACCTTGACTGCAGAAGGAAGCCGCACTGACCTTTGTGAGTGACTCATTTTGGCCTTCTGCCATGGAAGAAGGAACCATTGAAGGACCCTGAGATGATGATGGGCCCAAGGCACAATGCCGATAGTTGAAACAAGGGTGCCCAGAACCTTTGAAAGGAACGCGAGAGACACCCGCTGTTGTTGTCGAAGATGTAAGATTAATTGTCGGATGTTTGCCATTCTTTCTGGGGATAAGGTCACAGTCCCTGTGGAGGTGTCTATCATGGACCCCAGGTGTAACAGCTTGACTGTTGGAAGAAGATGACTTTTTTCTTCGTTGATCGTGAACCCGTGGGATTCCAACGTCTGTCTCATGACTGCCAAGTCTGCCAGCGCCCTCTGAGAGGATCTGGACAGGATAATAAGATCGTCCAGGTAGGCTAGAATCCGAATTCCCTGGGATCTGATATGTGCAGTCAATACGTTGAGCAGCTTCGTAAAAGTGCGAGGAGCCGAAGAGAGGCCGAACGGCATTGCCCGGTATTGGTAGTGGGAGCCGTCCAGGGAGAACCGGAGAAATCTCTGATGAGCCGGCAGGATTGGCACATGCAAGTAGGCCTCTTTTAAGTCTATGGATGTCAATAGATCCTGCCGTCGGATTGCAGCCAAGATGGTTTGAAGAGAATGCATCCGGAATCGCCGATACTTGATGTAAGTATTGAGGTGTTTTAAATTGAGAATCATTCGGACCCCTCCCGATGTCTTTGATACAAGGAAGACCCTTGAATAAAAGCCGGTACCTATTTCGTGCCTGGGCACTTCCTCTATTGCCCGTATCTCCAAGAGATGGGCTATCTCTTTTTGAAGCTGTAACCTCTTCTGGGGGTCCCGCTGAACTGGGCACTGAACATAACGGTATGGTGGGGGCTGGAGGAACTCCAAGCGCAAGCCCCGGGAGACAGTTGCTAACGCCCACCTGTCGGAAGACGTAGTCCGCCAGGAGGCCTCGAAAAACTGAAGTTTGCCTCCCAGGGGTTGTTGAAAGGAGTCACTTAGGGCGCTTGAAGCCCCTCTGGTTTCCACGAAAGGGCCGCCTCGTCTGTTGATACCCTCTCTGGCGATCCTGGAAGGGCACTCTATCACTTCGGAACGTGTTGGAATTATACTGGGCCTGGGAATAGGGCCTTGTATTCTGACCCGCTGAAGCAGAGGAGTCCCACCGAAAGGACTGCCTGCGTTGGTAGGGAGTATAGCAACGCTCCTGGCGCCTGTAGGCTATGGGGAGGGACTTTCTCTTATCCTTGTCTTCCACAAGGACTGGATCTAACGCTTCCCCAAAAAGCTTCTCCACTTGAAAGGGCGCTGAGGCCAGGTTCCATTTAGACTTCAGGTCTGCTGGCCAGCTTCTCAGCCAGAGGAGGCGCCTTGATGACAGAGTGGCCACCATACTCCTGGCCGAAAACTTGGCAGCATGCAGAGTGGCGTCCGCTGAAAACTCCGCTGCCGCCAACAGCTTCCCAAGATCCTGCCTCAGGCGGCCCTCATCCGGTCCAAGTCTGGCCTGCATCTCCTGCAGCCATACTATAGATGCCCTCGTGAAAAAGGAAGCAGCCGCCGCTGCTCGAAATCCCCAGCTCGACATCTGATGAGTCTTGCGTATCAACACCTCTGCCTTCCTGTCCTCAGGCTTTAGGCTATCGCCTGTTTCAGAGGGCACTAAGGACTTGGAAATTAGCTGCATAACAGGCTGATCTATAGGAGGGAATTCCAGTAATTTCTCCACCTCCTCATCAAATGTGTAGAATCTTCTTTCTACAGCAGAGGGCCCCTGTGCTGCAGCTGGGTGTTGCCAGGGTCTTTTAACACTTTGTTGGATAATGTCAGAGGATGGAATGTGCTCTGACTCGGGCTGGGGTTCCTTAAAGAGGACTGTAGACGGTTTGGTCCCATCCATGGTGTCTGATGTCTTTCCAGGACCTGGCAAATCTACAGTTTGTTTTGCCTTATGAAGCAGAACCCTGAAAGTTGAGGCTTTAAATAATCCAGCCGCCACAGGTTGTTCTGGCGGGGTTTCGTCATCAGAAAGATCATAGTCTTTTTCAATGTCCTCTAAAGGGTTTGCTTCTTCAGCCCAAGACCCCAAACCCGAGGGGGGCGGTGCACACCATAGGTTTTTGGACTGCACTGGGCGGGGGTGCTGTGTGACTTGTTGCACCCCTGCTGCCATCCCCTGAGAATAGGCATTGTTAATCAAATCCTGCACTGATGGGGACATCTGATGCCAGGAATCAGGTTGTGTTCGCAACCCTGCTGCTGTGGGTGTGAAGGTAGCAGATGGCCCCTGGCAGCTCCTCACAGAATTTGATGCAGAGCCTGGCCTAGGCCCACTGTGGCCTGGAGATGGCAGAACCGGATTGATGTTAAACTGCCTTTCAGGAGACCAGTCTTTCTCAGAGAACGATTCAGCAGGCCTCATAGCAGGTAAAGGAGCCAAAACGTCTCTGGCCAGAGTTAAATGGGAAGGCACAGAGGGCACTACAGGGATATGAAGAGCAGCTTCAAGTCTCTGCTCCAAGGCCTTGATACACCTCTCTGCATCTTTAATTGATGAAGAGGAGGCCTGGGATGTCCTAGCCTTGTCCTTAGGCTTGGAAGTTTTGGCCTTCTCCTTGGGGGCCACCGAGGGAGAGGTCACCTTATCAGGTGTAGCGTGACCTTCCATAGTACTCACTAGATATCAGCAAACAACACCACAGACTTCAAAAAACACTGCTCCTCGACACTCGCTTCTCTCACAGAGAAATAAAATGGCGATCGGGAGCTTTGCAGGCACTGCACATGCGCAGAACTGCCTTTCTTGTTCAATCGCGCCCAATAAGTAGGCGGAGAGGAACTTCACCGCCTCTCGGGCAATTAAAAAGTGCGGGAACTTTTCCCCTTCTTTTGACAGCCCGAAAATGGCGGCGCTCTGAGGCGATCGATTACCCTGCTTGTGTCGAGGAACCGAGGCTCCAAAGACCAAACAACAGCCAGCCACTTGGAAACGTCCAAAAACGGCATTAAAACGCCGCCCGCAGCAAGAAAAACGGCTGTGCTAGAGGAAAAGCGGCTGCGGCGGCTTTAATCCTGGCCGCCGAACAGCTGAGAGGCGCTGGCAGGCGTCCAGATCGCTTTTTTTCTGCCGCGCAAACAGGGAATCGCCGTTTCGAAGCTTCCCAGTGTGGGGGGCGGACCCCCCCACCTTCAGCTCGCAGCCGAGTCTGACCACGGAGGTCAGGGACCCTGGGCTGTGTTGCTCCTCGATCAGGGTGGTACCCGCTGAGGGAAGGGGCCCCTGAGGAGATAATGATGGGGGTGGTGCCCACGGAGGGCAGAGACCCCTCTGAAAAATCTTCTTCAACCTGCAGTGGAAACAAAAGAAGAAAAAATTAAAAGGTACCACTTTAATAGATAAACATCATAAAATAACAACATTTTAAACACTATAAATCGCTCAGTACAGAAACTACAGTCTCTACACTTAGACTGAGTTTTTAAAACTGGCTCATGGGGGCTGCTAAGGGGGCGGTGCCAGTTAATTAATTATTTAAATTAACTCAGTCTCTACCAATAGGATTGGTTTACAACCCATGATGGACTCTCCTTCCAGAGTCAATGGAGAACATGTGTGCATGTGCTATCGTGCATGCCCAAGTGCCCACGCCTATAATTCAATGCCTGGGGACAGCAAAAATGCCTCCCCCCCGGAGACTCTCCGGAAGCCAAAAATTTATTAATTTATTTATTTATTAGATTTGTATGCCGCCCCTCTCCAAAGACTCGGAGCAGCTCACAACAAGAAACAGTACAAATCCAATACATTAAAACAATTTAAAACCCTTAATATAAAAAACAATCATACATCTCATACAGACCATACATAAAGCGGAAACAGCTCAGGGGAATCAATTTCCCCATGCCTGATGACAGAGGTAGGTTTTAAGGAGTTTGTGAAAGGCAAGGAGGGTGAGGGAAGTCCTAATCTCCAGGGGGAGTTGATTCCAGAGGGTCGGGGCCGCCACAGAGAAGGCTCTTCCACTGGGTCCCACCAGATGACATTGTTTCATCGACGGGACCCAGAGAAGGCCAACTCCGTGGGACCTAACAGGTCGCTGGGATTCGTGCGGCAGAAGGAGGTCCCGGAGATATTCTGGTCCGATGCCATGAAGGGCTTTATAGGTCATAACCAACACTTTGAATTGTGACCGGAAACTGATCGACAACCAATGCAGACTGCGGAGTGTTGGTGTAACATGGGCATACCTGAGGAAGCCCATGATTGCTCTCGCAGCTGAATTCTGCATGATTTGAAGTTTCCGAACACTCTTCAAAGGTAGCCCCATGTAGAGAGCATTACAGTAATCGAGCCTCGAGGTGATTAGGGCATGAGTGACTGTGAGCATTGAGTCCTGGTCCAGGTAGGGCCGCAACTGATGCACCAGCTGAACCTGGGCAAACGCCCCCCTCACCAAAGCTGAAAGATGGTTCTCTAATGTAAGGTATGGATCAAGAAGGACGCCCAAGTTGCAGACCCTCTCTGGGGGGGTTCCAGTAATTCCCCCCCCAGGGTAATGGACGGACAGATGGGATTGTCCTTGGAGGTAAAACCCACAGCCACTCCATCTTATCAGGGTTGAGTTTGAGTCTGTTGACACCCATCCTGACCCTAACAGCCTCCAGGCACTGGCACATCACTTCCACTGCTTCCACAAATACCCTACCAGAACCTCTGGATGAGCTGAAAATTAACTGGCCAGCACAAACATGCACATTGAAGCTGAGCTAGGGTAACGGCTCATGTGCCAGCAGATACGGCTCAGTGTGCCACCTGTAGCAACCGGAACCTTAGGTTCACCATCACTGGTTTAGTGTATGCCTGTGTCTGTATTCTTCTGCCTATAAAGCTTTTGTGTGATCAGTAAATCTTGCAATAGATCAGATGTCAAGACCCTTACTTAACACACTCAGACCTGACCTATCAGATGACCTATTGACCACACAAAGCCTTTATAAGCAGAAGGCCACAAACATTTCCTAATGGTAACGAAATGTTTAGAAACCAAGTTCAGCGAACAAACCTCCACCCTCATACTTAAAATGTCCAGCATGAGGCTTCCCAAGTTGGACTTCAACTCCATCAGTCCTTCAGATGGTATAGCTAATAACATCTGGGTGTGGGCCTCAAATGAACAAGAATGGTGGATGAGTGAGAAGGGAAAGCCCATTGCTTTTGAATGGGTGTGACTTGCATCATAGTGTTTCATCTGCCACCTTGCTGATTTTGATGCATGGATGTGGCAGATTGGTGAACATCTCATTGGCCTACTTGACCCATCACTATCTGACATTCACTTGTATTTGAATCAAGTACAGGGGGATGAATGTAAAGCATCTTTATTGATTATTATTGGACATCTCAGAGAAAGAGCTGAGTTTCTCTTGAATGATTATATGGCTGTTTTGTGCCTGTTTCAAATTGTGCTTGTTTTTGGAATTGGCTCCTTTGCTGTTAATTCTGTAATATAGGGGTGCCCAACCCCTGTTTGGAACTGGGCCATTTAAGTGGTGGGCAAGTAAGTAATAAAACGAAATTATTGTACAAAGTGACAGGCAAGTGCAGCTCCATTTGCACTAGAAATGGGCACTTGCACATGCCTGCCACTCTTGTGGCCCAGAATCAGCCACCACTGCCACTGCCACTAATCTTCAAAGCTGTAAATATTGGGAAACTACTGTTGTAATATTATTCTATGCATGCGTACACTGCATAAGCAAGCCATTTAAAGAAAAAAATCCAAGACTTCCAGAAACATACCCCAAATAGGGGTGGATCTCAATCATAACAAGATTGCTCTCTACATGGGGCTACCTTTGAAAAGTGTTCGGAAACTTCAGATCATGCAGAATGCAGCTGTGAGAGCAATCATGGGCTTTCCCAAATATGCTCATGTTACACCAACACTCCGCAGTCTGCATTGGTTGCCGATCAGTTTCCAGTCACAATTCAAAGTGTTGGTTATGACCTATAAAGCCCTTCATGGCACCGGACCAGATTATCTCAGGGACCGCCTTCTGCTGCACGAATCCCAGCGACCAGTTATGTCCCACAGAGTGGGTCTTATCCGGGTCCCGTCAACTAAACAATGTCGCTTGGCGGGACCCAGTGGAAGAGCCTTCTCTGTGGTGGCCCCGGCCCTCTGGAACCAACTCCCCCTCAGAGATTAGAATTGCCCCCACCCTCCTTGCCTTTCGTAAGCTTCTTAAAACCCATCTCTGCCACCAGGCATGGGGGAACTGAGATACTCTTTCCCCCTAGGCCTTTACAATTTTACGCATGGTATGTCTGTATGTATGTTTGGTTTATAATAAGGGTTTTTAATTGTTTTAATATTGGATTGGTATATACTGTTTTTATTACTGTTGTTAGCCGCCCCAAGTCTACGGAGAGGATCGGCATACAAATCCAATAAATAAATAAATAAATAAATAAATAAAAGCCGACCATTACAAGAAATAAATCCATTAATTTTTCTAGGAGATTTCAATAGTATACAGGGAATGTCTGTAGTACATTTTTTCCTGCAGTTGTTTTAATGTCAATTCTCATTCAGGTTAATGAAAACAAATTTGCTTCTGAAATTGTTTCAAATAAGAACGTAATTTCATTAAAAATACAATAGGTGACAAATAATATTCTTGGCAGAAAATAGCCAAAGGGTATATGTATATATATTATCTGTCTTTCATCTTACAGTCATCTCTCAGTTGATAGCAGTTCCCTTCTCACATCTCAGTTAAATGCCAATGGGAAAACCTGCCAGGTTTTTTAAAAAGATACATGAGACACACACACACACACACATACATACATATAAAATAAAAATAAGATAAATCAGCTTTATCAGTAGCAAATCAGTAGCTGCCAAAAAGCAGAGTCCTGCCCTTGCAAAAATGCTTTAAAATCTGTTCCTCCCCCGATATTCTTTTGCCCTCAATTCTGAAGGAGAATTTTGAAATGCCATGGGCGCCCATCTCTAATTAAGTTTTACAACCATCCTGAAAGGGATTGATACTTCAAGCAACTTAATTGGAATCTGACCGCGGTGAAATCATTGAGTGACTATGATTCTCATACTCAACTCCTAATTACTGATGTGCTGGTCATTTATTATATGCAAATGACAATGTCAAGAAAAGTTAAACACTGATCTGCATGATGGGATGGACCCTGTCATGCTATGAAATTGTTGAAATAAATAATTCATTTTTGGGGGGAGGGGGGCTTTAACCAGACTTGGGAACCGAATTGCACTCTCTGTTATAACTAGAACAGCAGAAAACAGCCAAGATTTGTAGCCAATCCTCCCCACATCTGATAACCCATATGTCAGAAAGCATGGAAAACCCCATATCTTACTCTTTGGAACTCCAAGAAAACAGAATTATGCACCAAAGACAAATTCCTTGCTTGTCCAATCACACTTGGCCAATAAAGAATTCTATTCTATTCTATTCTATTCCATTCCATTCCATTCCATTCTATTCTATTCTACTCTACTCTACTCTACTCTACTCTACTCTACTCTACTCTACTCTACTCTACTCTATTCTACCCTATTCTACCCTATTCTATTCTATTGCAGCCTTGCCTTGCTGAGAAGGTACAGCATGGATTTTGCAGCAAAGACCGAGTAACGACACGGACACAGAGCTGGATTTAAAACTAGGTCATTTTTATTAATTAAATTAGCATAAATTTAATTAAACCTAACAAGGACCCGCATGTTCAAACAATTACTTCCGGGGTGGAAATGACATCAGAAAAACATGGGCAACATATGGGTGTAGCTCCATGCTGATCCAGGTGAAGGGCCACGCCCTCACCTGGATCCCAGCCATGCACCTGCATGTGGGAGATCTCGCCGTCTAACCCCTGAAAGGGGATAGAAATGGGTGAGACCCAAAGGCAGGTTCTCCCCAATTGCTCAGATCGAACTAAAGGCACCATGAGCCCTTGGAGAGAACCTGCCAATCATCCCCAAAGATGCCCAAAGGAGAACACGCAGTTGGGATGAGTCACCGGCTACACATTCTTCCAGAAAAGAATGACAATAGCTGGGGGGGTCTTTTTTGCCTTGGACAAATGATGAGATGTCTATCTAGAGTGTCTGTGATTGCTTTTCATTTAAGATTGAAATCTTTATTTTTCTTTCATTGTTTTGCTTCTGGCAGTAAAGCTAAGTTTTGCAGCCAAAAGTGTGTGTTTGTGGGGCGGGGGGGGGGGATAATCTAGGAATTAAACTAAAAATGGGTTTCTAGAAGGTAAGGCCAAGGCTTATGAAGTAAGAGAAAAAAGATAGAGGCAACATTTTTCCATAAAGAAGAGATAGTAATGTGTAACTAACACATAGATCTTCCCACAACTTCTTTATGTGAAATGCACATTTTCTCCCCCCCCCCCATTTTTTACAATGCTACTTCCATCACAGCATGCAATAATCCATAATGAACATAAAAGTCAGATGGAATTAAATTGTTCCTGTATGCCAACCTGGAAGTATTATTAAAAAAAACCCAAAACACACACTTAAAATTCATCTTTCTGTTCTACTGTTTACCTCCCAGGGGTACATGATTTCATTTCTGTTTTTTTATTATAGAACACTGTATCTCCAACATTCTGGTGTACCCAAACTGCCTTTTGGATCCGATGACCATAAAAGCAGCATGATCTTAAAATTGTGTCCACAAAAATGAGACAAAATGCAGATGGATCCAATAGATTCAAAATGTATTCAATAGATTCAATGGATTCAAAAGGTGCAATAGGTGAAATGCTCGTGCCAAATTTACAAAATATGCAAAGCTGGTAAAAGAAATGAGTGTGCTACCTTAGCATCTTAATGCAAGTGGTTTTACAGTTTAACTGCAACAACTTTTTTCATCCCCTTTACATTTTTTAAGTGGTCGTCACCTATAATTTTTTATTTATTTATTTATTATTTAGATTTGTATGCTGCCCCTCTCCGCAGACTCGGGGTGGCTCACAACAAAATAAAACAATTCATGACAAATCTAACTTATAGTTTAAAATATTTAAAAAACCCCATTTACTAAGCAAACATACATACAAACATACCATGCATAAATTGTATATGCCCGGGGGACATGTCTCAATTCCCCCATGCCTGACGACAAAGGTGGGTTTTAAGGAGCTTACGAAAGGCAAGGAGAGTAGGAGCAGTTCTAATCTCTGGGGGGAGTTGGTTCCAGAGAGTCGGGGCCACCACAGAGAAGGCTCTTCCCCTGGGGCCCGCCAACCGACATTGTTTAGTTGACGAGACCCAGAGAAGGCCCACTCTATGGGACCTAATCGGTCGCTGGGATTCGTGCGGCAGAAGGCGGTCTCAAAGATATTCTGGTCCAATGCCATGAAGGGCTTTAAAGGTCATAACCAACACTTTGAATTGTGACCGGAAATTGATCGGCAACCAATGCAGACTGCGGAGTGTTGGTGAAACATGGGCATACCTAGGTAAACCCATGACTGCTCTCGCAGCTGCATTCTGCACGATCTGTAGAGAGCATCAGATACCAAACTGCAGTAATTTATATGTATCTCAAACCAAACATTTGTCTTCCAGCATAAATCTCTTATAAAAAGGAAATAGAGGGAGAATATGTGAATATAAAGTTTTAGCTCATAACCTGTATATTAGTAGAACATCAAAGTTCTACAAAGTTTTGCGAAGATATTTGTAAATATTTTAATTTTCCTCTCACTTCCTTGACAAATGGAAATTTGCAACTCTTCCACACAGAGCAAAAGGGAATAGTACTATATCTTAAATTTCAGGAAAAAGAAATGTGGCACAGGATAATACAGGTATTTAATATTTCTTGTACATAAGCACAAGACAATAAAACAAAGTTAAAGAAATAATGGCAAGAGTTGATGGACAAGAGCTTGGACAAATTAAGAACAACACTAGACACAATAATCCATAGGACTTTTTCAAACACAACTCATGTTGTGGTTAGCTCTGGCCCAGCTCCTGCCCCAAGGACTGTGGATGTGGGGGAGACATCCACATGCTGCAGGTCTGTTTTGCCCCCGGTGGAATCTGATGATGAAGGCTCCTCTGACCAAGAAGACATGAGTGACAGGGAGGAGGAGAGTGTGGCAGACAGCTCAGAAGGAGATCAATTATCTAGCTCCTCCTTGGATTCATAACAAGAGTTAATGATACAGCCACGCATGCGGAGAGTGATGCATAGGCAACAACAACTGAGAGATTATTATCAAAGAAAATGAGGCCACCTGTGGTTGGGTGGGGCTGTGGTAATTAGTGAGGCTGCTATAAAGAGCAGCCTATGGGTTTGGCCATTGTGGAGGATTATCTCAGCATTGTGTTTTGTGACTGCTTTACTGACTTTGATCTTTTGTGTGCTGATTTTTCCCTTTCACTTTGTGAAAGAAGAAGGACTGTGAATTGCCTCACAGCTGCAAGCTAAGTATCACAGAACTGATAAGGGACTTGTATAAATTACCAGTTTGTTTGGAGACGAGTGCTCTTTGCTATACCAAAAGAGGGCTTGGTTTAAGTGAATTTTCATTATGAAGAACATTGTTTTGAATTTTCAAACGTGTGTGTGTCTGAAATTTGTACCTGTGAATTTTTGGGAGGAGTCTGCCAGACAGCCAGACAGAACAACTCAAGACACAAGTTTTAACAAAAACATGAATAATGTAAATTGATGATGATGATGATGATGATGATGATGATGTCCTTTCAGTCATGTCTGATTCTTTTCACAAATTTATGGTTCAGGTCTCTCCATATCTTCCCATCTTGCACTATTTCTTTGAGTAGTTCTGTGTATTGGCTGGTATCAACTTTGTAGTGTCAGGGCACCTTGTTCTTTGACAGCCTGGATTCCTTTTACTGCCAACTCTGAATTGTTAAATTTGAATTGCTCTGAGCTGCTCTATATTTAAGATTCAGTGCGTACAGAGACCAAGTAGATAAATATTATTTTGGTTCCTTTACCTGAGGTCACAAGATAGATCTTTCATAAATCTTATGAAAATCAAAGCAAAATAATTATACACCTCACTCTGGGATGGAACATGAAAGAAATGAAGTGAAGCTTTTGTAGTTGATTGATCTCTACTGATCAGCATGGCAAGAAAACTCTGTAATTTGGAAAGACATAAACTTGACCTAATTAGGACTTGCTGCTGTAATTAGAATTAACATGTTCGGCTCGATTTTCATAAGCAGTTGGAATTGTAAGTTGGAAATTCTATTTATAAGTCAGGAAAAAGAACAAGTATTGATCCATCATAGGAATGCAGTGTGCAGTGGCATCTATTAATTCATGCTGTGTAAAGAATTTTTTTTAAAGAAGATTACAATTTTCAGGAATAAATGCACAAAAAGGGAATTTTCTGACAGTAAAATATTTTACTGTCTATTTACATACTTCCTACCATTAAAAAGATATACATACATGCATACATACATACATACATACATACATACATACATACATACATTATATATGAAGATGTTGGCATATTCAGGTTTCTTCCTATGTACCGTATTTTTTGGAGTATAAGATGCACCTTAGTTTTTGGGGGAGGAAAATAGGGAAAAGAATCTGCTTACCAGATATTCATCTGGCTAGTGTCCTTAGTCTGGTCACCTTCAGCACATTATTTTATCTCCTGGTAAACGGCTTAAAAAAACCTTTATTCTGAGAAAGTAACAATGAAAGAGCTTGCAAGGCAGTAAGATCTTGGAACATCATTAACACCTGGAAAGAAACAGTCTGAGCAAGTAGAGCAATAGAAAAAACCCTGCAAAGATTTAGGGTTTGGAAAACATTCTTCTTTGCAGAGAATTAACAATGAAAAAGCTTGCAAGTTGGTAAGAGCTGGGAATATTGTTAGCACCTGGTTAGGGCTGGAAAGAAACATTTGGAGCAAGTTAGACCAATGGGGGGTGGATTCTGCAAAGACTTAGGGCTTGGAAAACATTATTCACAGAGAGTAACAATGAACGAGCTTGGGAACATTAATAACACCTGGTTAGGGCTGGAAAGAAACATCTTTCCAGCAAGTAAAGCAATGAAAAAAAAAATCCTACAAAAAAACACATACATACATACATACATACATACATACATACATACATACATTCTATGCAGCCCAAAGAATGTGCATAGAAAATAATAATTTTATGATGCTTTGCTTGTCTAGGAGGAGTTACCTAAAGTATGCAACAATCAGTTTCAATTTTAATTTGTTGCAGAGGGAGAACTCACAAGCAAATCGGCCTCACCTCCTTTTTGATTTTTTTATAGGTATTGGAGAAAGTTTGACCTGGGATTAGCAGTGGGTTGCTACTAGTAGAGTATGGTTCTACAAACCAGTAGCTGCGGGAGTTGGAGGCTCTGCCCACCTACCCTGGATGCTACCGCACGAATCCCAGTGACCGATAAGGTCCCACAGAGTTGGCCTTCTCCAGGTCCCGTCGACTAAACAATGTCGTTTGGCGGGCCCCAGGGGAAGAGCCTTCTCTGTGGCGGCCCCAGCCCTCTGGAACCAACTCCCCCCGGAGATTAGAATTGCCCCCACCCTCCCTGTCTTTCATAAACTACTCAATACTCATTTATACTGCTAGGCATGGGGGAGTTGAGATAGCTCTTCCCCCCAGGCCATTACAAGTTATGCATGGTATGTTTGTGTGTATGTTTGATTTTATAATAGGGGTTTTTAGTTGTTTTTATTATTGGATTGTACATGTTGTGTTTATTATTGTTGTTAGCCGCCCCGAGTCTGCGGAGAGGGGCGGCATACAAATCCAATAAATTATTATTATTATTATTATTATTATTATTATTATTATTATTATCACATGCTAGTGCGAGAGCAAAGCAGTAGCAATGGGATTTAGAACCCAACACTTCCTGGGATATTTGAATTATTCCTAGGTATCTTGAGTTGTTGTTGTCACAATGCTGATAGTGGCATCGTTGTTGTCATTGCCAACATTATTATTGATATAATTATGAACAGAAAAGTGGTTTGAACTCTTCCTGGCTCTTGCGCATATTCCCCCACCAGTCAGTAATCAGGCTAATGGGCCTGATTAGTTTTAAAGTTAATTATGTTGTTTGTTTGTTTGCTTGCTTGTTTGTAGCACCTTTCATTGTAGAACTCAGAATAGTTAGCTTAAGATTTTATAGGGGAAACAGGAAAGATATTTTTGAGAGAATAATGTACAGAAAATGTAAATAATTTGTAAATATTAATCCTTTATTAATGAACAAGCATAAAATAAGTATTACAAGAAATGAAAAACAGATCTGCCATGTAATATCCAATGTTTTAAAATGTTTTTTGTTTGTATTATGTATTGTAAATAATTTTTTTTTAAAGAACAAATCAAGAATTTCAAACAATTTAATAAAATTATAGTAAATCTAACCATATTTAATATGGGGTACAAGGAATTGTTTCACACATCATATTAATTCTTCCTTCTGGCACATGAAAGAGAGAGAAAGCAAATCCATAAATTTCATAATCTTGTTTTGCATTAATTTGCAACCTTATTCTTTGTCCAAAGAGCTATTTGATCTGGATAGCAAATGGATTCAAATGGATTTTTTCTTGGTCAAATATGCCCTTTCATTCATTTGATCCAGTTCTTCAAAGTAAGTGGTTTTCAATACAGTAGAGCTTTGGATTGGGGGCACAGAAAATAAGGTTTTTACAAGGATCTTGCTACTTTTCTTGGATGTGTGAAGGCGGTGATGTTGTGTGCAATTTTTCAACTTTAGCAATGCTACTGGGTGCTACTGATCTCCATCCACCACCATCAAATCACAGAGAAGTAATAATGACAACCAGCTTGTATCAGTAGCCTAAACTATCCAGATAACTCCTAAATTTAATCTGCAATAAACATTATATTTAAATTTCTTCCTAAAGCTTGTAAATAAAGGAAAGGATAGTTACTGCAAAGATAATTTTTCTTTGAAGTCCCCCCGCCCCCCCCCCCACACACACAGACAGAGAGAGACAAAGAGACAGAGAGAGGGAGAGAGAGAGAAATCTTAGTGTAATTTTAAGCTTTTGAGCCACCCTGCATATATATCTATATATGGTGGGCTTTTATTTTGTGTGTTTTTATATCTTTCAATTTCACTGTATTATTTTAAAGAAACCAGGAAACACTTACCAGAGCTATGTGGCACTACCCTCATGCCCCAAAAACTCATTACATAGAAGTCTAATGAATATAAATATAAAGATCAAATAAACAAATATAATTTACAAGTTATCTGTAAAATTGTATAGCCACTTCCTCTAGGAATCAAATCTAGACAGCATTGCTCTAACTCACGGGTGTCAAAATCAAGGTGCTTTGATCAGGCCCTTGGGACCACCCTGGAAACAGCAAAAGACCGGCCCACGGGGTGTCTGCCAGTGAAAACAGAGCTCAGTGGGACCACACACAGCCCTCCCGACCACCATTTTCGCTGGCAAAGCACTCAGACCACCACAGGCACCCTGACAGAAGTGACATCAAACTGGCCTTGCCCACCGTGGCCACGCCCCTCACTGAGGTCAAACACAACCCTGATCGGCCCTCAATGAAACTGAGTTTGACACCCCTGTTTCTAGCTGGACCAGTAAGCCAACTCAATCTACATCTTTTTCTAGGCATTCTACAATCTTTCCTTGGCTTTTCCTTTTATGATGCTGGGCTGGCATATAAATAAATAAAAGATGCAGAATGACTAACCCATAAAAAATATTTATTAACTTCCCTATTCCGACTTCCATAACGGTTCACTAGCTGATTCTTTGGGCAAGATTCAAACTTGTCCCAAGGAACTCAAAAGCTATTTACTCAGCTGCCATTGGCCTTATGATGGAAAGGCTCCAACATCAGCCTGGAGTCATTTTTTGACTTCCAATAAAAGGAATGTGTAGGTACTTTACAAGCAACACTGACTCTTTTCACCAGCTTCCACACTCCTTTAAAATCTATTGTTTGCCTACAGCGAAAATCAGTTTCGGGGTTTGTAATTCTCCTTCCATGGCTGAGGAAGGAGGGTTTTTAAAAAGTTTTAAATCGATAATCATGTACTTCAGAAACACCAGGAAAGAAAGCGAGATGGCGCCTCTGGTCAACAGAGGCGAATACAAATTAATGGAGTCACTGCTCTGTGTTTATTCGGATGGTGCCATGAATTCCAACCACTTTTTAAGCCCTGGCATCAAACTTCAGTGATGGCATCGATCAATATATGAATCAGTAATTGTGACATCAGCAAATAAATGCCAACATCTGCCCCCATTTGTTTTCCCACCACAAAGCACTTGTATGAATAAGGAAAATTCTTCCCTGACAGACTTCACCAGCAATATTGATGAATTAGAGCTGAATCCCATTTGCATGGATTTTGTTTTTCAGAGACAACAATTCTCTTTAAAATGCCAGTACAGTGGTACCACATGATACAAACTTAATTGGTTCCAGGAGGAGGTTCGTAAGGTGAAAAGTTTGTAAGACGAAACAATCTTTCCCATAGGAATCAATGTAAAAGCAAATAATGCGTGCAAATCCTTCAGGAAAATCCCAAACTTTAGAAGGGATGCCAGGGAGGAGCAGCTAAAGGGGGCAGGTGGAAGAAGCAAGGCTAGGCTAAAGGGTGAGTGGGAAGGAAGAAAGGCAAGGGGGGCGCCCCTCCCTTTTCTTTCTTCAAAAGACACCCTTTCAGTGCCTGTGCAAGCACGCTGTTCTCCTACTTTTTTAAATGCAAACTCTTTCCCCCTCGAAGCCACCCCTCCCTTTTCTTTCTTCAAAAAAAGGGGGGGGGAAAGAAACCCCTTCATCCCAGCAGCAGCGGCTTGGGTTTGTAATGTGAAAATAGTTCAGACGAAGAGGCAAAAAAATCTTAAACACCGGGTTCGTATCTCGAAAAGTTTGTTAGAAGAGGCGTTCGTGAGATGAGGTACCACTGTATTTTTTCCTTCTTCTTTTTTTGACAACACAGTTTAATAGGCATTTACTCAGAAATCCTACGGGAAGAATATCATTGCAATTTTGAGGGACAATGGCCACTTTAAAGAAGAAACATTGCCCTCCGTGCATGCATGGCAGATACCCAAAAATCAGCTGGTCGACGGGAGGCGTGTACCCATACATGATGGAGCTAAGCTGGGCGACAGCTTGTGTGCCGGCAGAGAGGGCTTTATATGCCACCTGTAGCATGTGTGCCATAGGTTCGCCATCACAGCTATTATTTCAATTGCATACAAAAAGCTTGGTAAAACATGTGCATTAAGCAATATTGAAGAAAAGGTGCCACTTCATACTCTGCAAAGAAGTTTGCATGTTTTTTTTCCCTGCTGTTTTCTTAGCAGCTCCTTACTTTCCAGGGATATTTGAGACTGTGAGAGAAAAATAATCTATTTTCTCACAGATGTACACTTCACGAATGGAGGAGCATTGTTGAATGCCTCTTGTATCTATCTATCTATCTATCTATCTATCTATCTATCTATCTATCTATCTATCTATCTATCTATCTATCTATCATCTATCTATCTATCTTTGTTTGTTTGTTTATTTATTTATTTATTTATTTATTTGTTTATTATTTGTTTGTTTGTTTGTTTGTTTGTTTGTTTGTTTGTTTGTTTATTTATTTATTTGTTTGTTTGTTTGTTTGTTTGTTTGTTTGTTTATTTATTTATTTATTTATTTATTTATTCATTCATTCATTCATTCATTCATTCATTCATTCATTCATTCATTCATTCATTCATTTATTTATTTATTTATTAGATTTCTATGCCGCCCCTCTCCGTAGGCTCGGGGTGGCTCACAACAAAAGAAAACAATTTATGACAAATCTAATAATTTAAAAAACATTTTAAAAAACCATTATTAAAACAGATATACACACAAGCATACCATACATAAATTGTATAGGCCCGGGGGAGATGTCTCAATTCCCTCATGCCTGACGGCAGAGGTGGGTTTTAAGGAATTTATGAAAGGCAAGGATGAACCATAGTTGAAACATTAATGTTAAAAAACAAATAACCACAAAGACAAACTTAACTGATCCCACTTGATATCAGAACACATCTGTGGAGACTCTTATTGGTCTCTATGTTTAAAATTGTCATTTACAATATTTCTAAAGTAATGAACAGAAATACATTATAATGAGCCAAGGTAGCACAGTGGGTAGAGTGCAGTATTGCAGGTCCCAAAAGCTGACTGCTAGATCTGCAGGTCAGCGGTTCAAATCTCGTCACCGGCTCAAGGTTGACTCAGCCTTCCATCTTTCGAAGGTGGGTGAAATAAGGACCTGGATTGTGGGGTCAATATGCTGGCTCTGTTAAAAAGTGCTATTGCTAACATGTTGTAAGCTGCCCTGAGCCTAAGGAGAAGGGTGGCATAAAAATTGAATGAATGAACGAATGAATGAATGAATGAATGAATGAATGAATAAATAAATAAATAAATAAATAAATAACATAAGCTACGTTCATTGAACATAAAAGTCAACTCCATAGAATGGAGCATCATTATTTATCTAACAGATTTCAAAATGTTCTGTACACATCTTGTCTCAATGATCTTTACAACAGCCCCCATAATATCAATATTATTTGTTACGATGACCATAATCAAACAGTAATAATGCTCCGCCAAAAACCTGTCGAAGGTTAACCAATCAACTGACCAACTTGAGTTGGCTGAGCTGAGATAAAAACTGGGGTTGTGGATAACTATGAAAATCACCTCCTTTGAATTTCTTCCCTAGAAATTGACAATTTAAAATTTCTAGGTTAAACCATTCTTGTTTCTGATTCTAGCAGTGCCACCAAGATTGAAAGAGTAAATGCCCTATTACTGCAGTTCTTCTCCTTTCATCTTTTTAGTTTCATATAGATTTAAATCACCCTCACACACACATATATCTTAATAGCACAATGTTTTATAGAAATTTTTAATGACCCTGCAATCCCTTGCTTCAGGTTGGAGTTGGGGCAACTGGATAGAGATGAGCAATTACTGGCTGGATGCCCTCCCTAACACCTACATGGAGTTCATAGCAGCTCATGCTATTTCTGCCCAGAGAGAGAAATATCTGCATTACTCAGGATTGAACTCACAGCCTCCTGATTGGGAGGTGAGAGCGCCACTTTTATGCAATATGCTGCTCAGGTTAGTAGTGCAAATATCTCCATTAATAAGTCATCTCCCAAAATGTATACACAACTGCATGTAATGTATGCAGATTCAAATCCTGCCAACTATTCCAAGCAGTTTCGGGGAAAACATCCACTTAAATAATGAACCAAAGTATTTACAGACAGCTGCAGCAAAAGTTCTTTTATCAGCATGCGCAACTACAGTGATCAGTGGGCTTCTTGCCAAAAGAATACAAAAGAGTCCTGAACACAGTAATACTACATAGAAAAAACTCTGGGATGTTGTTGTTGTTGTTGTTGTTGTTGTTGTTATTATTATTATTATTATTATTATTATTATTATTATTATTATTATTATTATTATTATGTCAGTACAACACAGCAAACAAGATCACCATGCTGGATTTCGTATTTCATCACCAGTAGGGCACTTCCCAAGCACCTAGGACTGCGTGATGTAGCGGCGAATTATGTTTGCCGATCCCAGTAAAGCGGCCTTTTGCAATTGACAGATGGAGATTTTGTCAATTCCAATGGTTTTCAAATGCTGAGATCCTTTGGCACTGCGCCCAGCGTGCCAAGTATCACTGGGACCACTTTCACAGGCTTATTCCAGAGTCATTGCAGTTCAATTTTTAGATCTTCGTATTTCACTAATTTCTCTAACTGCTTCTCCTCAATTCTGCTGTCTCCTGGGATTGCGATGTCGATGATCCATACTTTCTTTTTCTCCACGATCACAATGTCTGGTGTGTTATGCTTCAGAATTCGGTCAGTCTGAAGTCGGAAGTCCCACAGTAGTTTTGCTTGCTCATTTTCGACCACTTTTTCGGGCTTATGATCCCACCAGTTCTTTGCCACTGGTAAATGGTAGTTCCGGCACAAGTTCCAGTGGATCATCTGTGCCACAGCATCATGTCTATGCTTGTAGTCAGTCTGTGTGATTTTTTTGCAGCAGCTGAGTATGTGATCGATTGTTTCATCTGTTTCTTTACAGAGTCTGCACTTTGGATCGTCTGTTGATTTTTCAATTCTGGCTTTGACAGCATTTATTATTATTATTATTATTATTATTATTATTATTATTATTATTATTATTATTATTATTAATTAGATTTGTATGCCGCCCCTCTCTGTCAACATAGGAATTACATAGGAATTATAATGAAAAATGTGCAAATTATATTATGACCTTTATGACTGGAACAGACTATCTGACAATATTACTGTGGATATAGTCCCCACATTGCTCTCTTCTTTATTGAGCCTAATTGCAAATTCTAACACAATTGAACAATAAAATGTATTGCAATCACATATTGCCTTCTGTTACCTCAAAAGAAACACCACTCTCTTGTTTTTATCATCTGCTCCATTCTCCAACAACTGTTTTTAGACTGCTTGGTTTTTACCTCTGCATCTTTGTGCAAGCTAATGCCAAGAACTAGCCATCCTAAATGACATGATGTTACAGAGGCATAACATCAATTGTTTTTTTATTGGGTATATTTCAATATTTGTAATAAGAGAGAGGGGAAGAATTGCACAGTAAAGTATATGTTAGCTGCACATGTGTGCGACGAAGTGGAGAGTTGCAATAAATACTCCCCATTTTATTTTGATAATAAATCAAAATTAAAATGAAACTGATTGCAGGAGTTTCTCTTCGATTCCCTTAGAATTGTTGCCAATTATACTGCCATCAGTAGTTTCTTTTTATCAAAAGTAGCTGATCTGCCAGCTGTGCTGCTTTTCAAAGGTTGCTACTTATTATTCTCTCTATAAATCCACCCTTGTCTATTGAAACGTACTCTAAGTGAGTATGCTGTAAAGTAAGATCTCTCTGGGAAGATCTTGATTATTTGGGTACCCGTATATTTGTCAGACTATGCCCAGCTAAATTGTCAAACAACTTGGGAGAAATTATTTGAAGAAAGGTTTGTGATGGTCTACAAAGACCCTGCCACCATTACCAATAGCAGTTTCATCTAATGGTAAAGACACCAGTACAAGTTAAGTCATCAGCAAACAGGCAATATAGTGTAGTAGTTAAGGCACCAGACTGCAAACTAAGAGATCATGAGTTCTGATCACCTTGGACCAAAAGATAGCTACATGACCTTGGACCAATAATTCCCTCACAGCCCTAGGAAGAAAGAAATGGCGATTCACTTCCCAAACATTTGCCAAGGCGTCCACACTGATTCAATGGCACAAGGTAACAATCAAGCAAATTAACCAGTCAACCAACTAACACTTAGTTGTAAGACTCAAAGAAGAATGGGGCTTGATCATTTTTGAAAGATATGTCTTCAGAACCCACGTCTATACCTTTGACAATATTCTGAATTAAAAACCTGGATCCTTCAGTCACTTTTGAGCTGAATAATGGTGATGGTGCCTAATATAAACTACAGTTTCAACTCTTGTCTACGGAGATTTTTAGCCATCCAGATGATGGTTGTCCCAAAGATGCTTTTTCAAGAAGCAATTGGACTTTCTGTTTTTTCTTTGAAGACGTTTCACTTCTTATCCAAAATACTTCTTCAGCTCTGACTGAATGGTGGGGAATAGAAGGATTTATACCTCTTTGGACTGTTGAAAGGAGTATGTTATAGACTGGAGATAGATGATGTCAAATCCCTTTCCCTTTGTTGAGAGGGGGTTGTTTAATTTTGACATAGATGGCCTCTTTGACTCTCCTTTCAAACCAGCAGTCCTTTCTGTCCAAAATGTTGGTTTGGCTGTATTCAAAAGAGCAGCCTTGTCTTATAAATGCAGATGAACTGCTGAATCTAGTCTTGATGGATTTGTTCTCCTATGCTGTGCCATGTGTTTATGAACTGGCTGTTTTGTTTTCCCAATGCACAATGCACATTGTACTGCATATACCACATTGCTTAGTTTGTGTCTGAGTGTTTTATCCTTGGGTTGGTCAAGCTTCTGCCTTAGTGTATTCTTCGCTTTGAAATATGCAAGCAAGTTGCATTGGCTGAAGTTTCAAGTCTTGTTAATATTTTCCTTTAGATGTACAAATCGATGGTGAGACCACACTTGGAGTACTGTGCACAGTTCTGGTCACCTCACCTCAAGAAGAATATAATGGAACTGGAAAAGGTGCAAAAAAGGGCAACAAATATGATCAAGGAAATGGAGCACCTCCCTTATGAAACTAGGTTGCAAAGCCTTGGTCTCTTCAGCCTTGAAAGACGGTATTTAAGGGGTGACTTGATTGAAGTGTATAAAATCATGCATCGGATAGAAAAGGTGGATAGAGAAAAATTCTTTTCTCTATCACACAATACTAGGACATGTGGTACTCCCTAAAGCTCATAGGTATGAAAGCAAGGATAAATAAAGGGAAATATTTCTTCACCCAGAGGATCATTGGTTTATGGAATTCACTTCCAGAAGAGGTCGTGACAGCTGTCAGCCTTGATAGCTTCAAGGCAGGATTAGACAGATTCATGGATGCCAAGTGTATTGGTGGTTATTGAAACAGATGTCCATGTGCCATCTCTATGTTGGTTGAGGCAGGCAGGATTCCCTTGAGTACCATTTGTTGGGGGTCAAGGGAAAGGGAGGGTTTTGCCTTCTCTTTCTACTCAAGATCCCCATGTACAATTTTTGGGCCACTGTGTGACACAGAATGCTGGACTTGATGGGCTTTGTCCTGATTCAGCATGGCTCTTCTTATGTTCTTATGAAGATTTGCAATAAAATCAGTTGTCAATGCAGCTACTTTTGTTACCTCTATTTTATTTTATTATACTTTTATAGCTGCTTCTTTTTTTAACTGAGAAGCCACCGTGGGAGGGTTTTCGTTCTAAAAAGAGATACAAACCAATTTAAAGTCTTAAAAACTGAAGATAAAACAACAAGAATCTGTTAAATTTACTCATATGCTTTCCATTTAATTACAGATATAGTTTAATGTTAGTATTTCGAAACCAGGAAGATTAGAAACAATATTGAATTTTTATCGTTTATATACCTCATTTTTATACATCTACATCATCACCTCATTATCATTAAGTTTGGGGGAAATCTATTAATAAAAAATGAATAAATCTGAAATGAATATTACTATGGGGAAACATAAATTTTCACATCTGAACAATTTGCAGGAATTAAGCAACATTATTTTGGACACATTAAAGTGGTAAAATTAATTGAGATATTTGTAAGTCTGGGATGTATGACTGCTATAATAAAATGGGAATAAGGAGCATAATTGGCCCTATGTACTTGCTAAACTCAGCAGATAATATTTTTAATAATCTGTGACAAAGTTATATTTCCAAATAATGTCACACCTTTATGTATAAGTTTTTTTCATACTTCTTTATTAATGTATAATTACCACTCAGTGGCTACAGTAGAAGAATGGCATAAAGGCAATCTCCAACACATTATGATTTTTCCAATTGTATCTTGCATTTATTAATACATACAGTATATATTGAATTTTCATTTTAGAGAAGACTCCAAAGAATATTGTGGCAACAAAGAAATAAAACATGTGGAACAGGATTCTCACTTGGGACAGCAATGTACAGGCTGGAATGGAATAGAATAGAATAGACTTTTATTAGCCAAGTGTAATTAAACACACAAGGAATTTGTCTAGGTACACTTTGATCCCACTTTGATCTCACTTTGTAAGATTCTGTTCTAGGAAGACTCTAGAAGCGATGGAAGAAGATTAAGTCTGAATCCGACGGAACACTTGTAAGAGCTTACATTAAGACTTACAAAGTGGCGCTCAAGGCGGCAAGATGTGTGTGTCATGCTGCCTTGATTGCATCAGCGGAATCTCACCTGGCCGCTCTGTTTAGGGTGACCTGCTCCCTTATTAACCAGGGTGGAGTTGGGGAGCCCTTGCAGAGCAGTGCCGAGGATTTTAACACTTTTTTCGCTGATAAAGTCATTCAGATCTGGGCGGACCTCGACTACGATTGGATAACAGAGTCAGTCGAAGTGACTGGTGCCCGTCCTTGTCCATCTGTCTGGGAAGAGTTTGACCTGATGAACTGGACAAGGTCATTGGAGCTGTGAGTTCCACCACCTGCTTACTGGATCCATGTCCCTCCTAGCATCTGAGGAATGGAGGAGGGTATTTTTTTCATTTGCCCAGCTCCAGGGAAGCCTTTGGAGCCTGGGGATGGCAAAACACGAGTCTACTAGGCCCACTAGAAGTTGGGAAACAGGCCATTTCTGGCCTCCAGATGGTGGAGGAAGCTGTTTTTGCCCTCCCCAGGCATTCAAATATGGGTGTGGGCACTCGAGCATGCTCAATAGCATGCACAAACACTTTTTCGGTATCCTAGGGAGAAAAGGTTCACCATCCTTGCCCTATACCATTTTAGCAAATAGCTGTCTAAACTCTTTTTGAAAGCCTTGGGTAATGGAGCATCCACAATGTCTGAAGGCAAGCCATTCCACTGATTGATTGTTCCCACTATCAGGAAATTTCTTCTTAGTTCTAGGTTGTTTCTCTCTTTGATTAATTTCCATCCGTTGTTTCTTACTTTGCCCTCTGACTCTTTGGAAAATAGTTCAACTCCTCTTCTTTGTGGCAGCCCTTCAAATGGTAAAACACTGCTATCATATCCCACTTAGTCCTTTTCCTCAGATTAGATAAACCCAATTCCTGCAACCGTTCTTCATATGTTTTAGCTTCCAGCATCCTAATAATCATTGTTGCTCTTTGCACTCTTTTCAAAGTCTCGACATATATTTTTTGTTGTGGTGACCAGAACTGGATACAATATTCAAAGTGTGGTCTTACTAAGCCTCTGTAAAGTAGTACTAGAACTTCACATGCTCTTGATTCTATCACTCTATTAATGTAGCCTAGGATTCATGACAGAGATTTTCCAGAATTGAAACAAACAAACAAACCCAAGCACTGACTTTTTGTTGGAACTCAACTCATTAGGCAAATTGTATCTACCTATTTACATCTTGATCAAAAAAATTTATCAGTACCAATGCAATATTTTGTTTGGTACGGAAAAACTCACCTAAATCCATCAATAACAGCCAGAAAACAAATGAAACCTAAAGTAGCAGGCTGCCCTTCACTGTAGTCCACATATACTGTGTATCCTGGACAGTGAAGGGCTACCAAAATTTTTACTACCACACTGTGGGTGTGGCTTATGCATTTTCTTTCAACATCTTTCAGTGGAAATTGGGTGCTCTGGGGTGGAGCTCCATTTTTGCTACCCCACTGTGTTCCCCCCGTCCGGGCAGTAGCCCACCCCTGCTCCTGAACGATGTTGGCTTTAATCATATAAAGAAAGTTTTAGTTTTGTAAAATCTCTATTTTGTATTTTGGGGGTAAGTTTCCACACTATATTTGACCACTTAGGTGGCTTATCCAAAGCCTAAATTGTCATTCATTGGCTAATATTTTATCAACGTCTTCATTTGCCAGGTTATCAATATAGAAATAATATGTTCTTCTTCCTCCTATCTGGAGACTGTTGTGATTCAGTCTGAGGCTCCTCAGGGAACGGCTGACCCTCTGCCGGCTCCATGCTCAGAGGGGGAGGATGAGGAACAGGAGGAGGAGGAGGAGGCCCAGGCAGACGGGGAGGAGGAATATCAGGCCGAGGGAGAGGGAGAACAGCCTGAGTCCCCCGGGGTGGAGATCTCCCCAGCAAGCAGCCTGGAGTCCTTAGATGAAAATGCTCAAGCCATCATCGATCTCAGGCAGAGAAGAGCAGCACAACGAAGGGGACAATTAGCCAGGTATTTCCAGCCCTAAATAGGCAACAGCTGGGTTTGGGTGTGGTTCTCCCCAGAAAGGCTGAAAAGGCAGACCCACCCTTCCTGTATTGTGGAGTATTATCTTTGGGAGTCCTGGGACCTGGCTGTGATCTTTGGCGTCTCTGATTCTGGCTTGTGGCCTTGAAGGCTGAAACCTTGGGGGGGAAGGCGTGGGTCTTATTCTCTACAGTGGTGTGTGTGCCAGCAAGAAGTCTGCTGTATTGTCTGGCCGTCCTGACTCTGCTGTGAAGCCTCATAGCCTGCCTGTGTGGAAGAACAGGTTTTTCTCTGTGTTTGTTTTTCAAACTATAAAGTGCCTTTGCTTTTACCAGCGTGTCTGGCTGCTTTTTTCAGTTGGTGTTGAAGTCTGGGGGCACCCAGACAGAACAGAGACGTTAGCAGTTTTTGTAAAGGATGAAGATATTGTTTTAGAAGGTATCTGCAAGTGCATTATATTTATTAATCTGATTTTGTTCTTTCATTTGGGCTTCAGCTTTTTTTTTGATCAGATTTCAGAAACACTTTGCAAAATGTTGACAAGTTTTCATTGTTTTTATGAAGTGTCAAACAATTATCTTTTGCCAGTATTTTATGTCATACTGTATGCTCCTCATGATATATTCACTCTCTGTAACTATAGCAACCATATGTTCTTTTTCTTGGTTGCAGTTTCGGGGACATTTAATACTGCTGCTATTTCTGTTTCCGGAATATATAGGTATATATTGTTTAACCAGTTGTAGAAACCATGGCCCACACATTAAATCTTCCCATTATTTTAAAGCAAGGGAGGAAAATGAGGGTAGATGCAGTGTTTGAGAATGTTGAAGTGTTTTTAAAAAAGGTGTTGAGCAGTAATAAAAAAGGAAATGCAAACCCTTGGTAAAATATTTGAAGGCTGTTAGAGTTTGGTTTAAGGGTTGAACCGTCTCACTTATTCATAGTAGCAACTAACAAGGAAGCAAAATTTGGTTTCTTCTCCATAGTTCAATGCTGTTTGATTTTTAAGTAGTCAGAAATCTTTTCCTTAGTTTCCCCACAAGTTTCTGTTCTCCCTCTCCATTTGAAAATCATGTCTCAGAAATTTCTCTCATGTTGTTTGGTATATAAAAGATTAATACCAGTCTCTGATGTGGCAGGTGGGATGAAAGGATAATGTCTGGAATCTGCGATGCTCTTTCTGGGTATTGTTTTCTGCTTCATTGATAGACCAAGCCAAATCCAAAAATGCTAGGGCATTCCTGGATGCTTAGCATTCAGAGAAATCAGTCAATAGACACACAGAAATAAACCATATTTACACAGCATTCAAAAGTGACAACAAAGAGCTAAGAAGGAAACAAAAAGACAAGACATCCCATTTATCAGTTAATACTCAGATAAACAGGGATTAACACCAGACAAAAAAAATTAAGCAAAAAACAGGCTAATCAAAGAAATAACAAGGAGAAAACCACAGCTCGACCAACACTGGCAGGGTACTATATCTAAACAGGGGAAAATATCCCACAATTAATAACAATGATTATGTTACCCAGTAAGATAATGCAATCCCTGAAAGCAAACTATCAAGCTCAGAAAATACTCCATAGTTCAACCTTGAGTTATATATATTCTCTTCTATGGGGTGTAAGTTGACCTGTTTGACAATTGCCCTGTTTTTTTCCTTCTCATGTGGCCCATGGATATCCCCATGTTTCATAATCCACCATCCACATGTCTGAACTAAAAAAAAAATCTACTGAAATAATAATAATAAGTAAATTATGTGAATAATATATAAATTGTCTGCTAGGGTCTCCATCATTACATATTACATCTCAATGATAGTCAACCAGTCCTTGCACTACTCACTGAATACAAGTAAGCAACTTGCAATGTTCTGTGGTTCAGAAATGGCTGAAAACAGATATCCTGGGTGATTAGTGAATTTTCACTATAAATAATATTAAATAAATTAAATTAAATTAATTCTGTACATCATTTCCTCCCATTTATAAGTCAACAATGTAATCATCTTTCAGCTATTAAGTTATAAATATAAGGGCTTTAAAGTGTATTTGTGAAAGCTGTTCTCTTTCTTGTGTTCCATTTTTTTTTAATGAACTATAACTACGTTTTGAAAATCTTCCCTGGGCTAATGCAAAACATTTTGATGCACTGTTTGTAATTCATCGATTTTGCCTTGCTAAAGGTGCATAGTACTCAACATGAGCCAAGCAACGTGATGTTGTGATGCATAAAATCCCAAAGCACCTATTCTCATCCTGGCACAAACAAAACACAAAAATAAAAAATTCAACAACGATTCATTAAACTTTGGAACACCAAAATTTATTGCTTCACGGTGCCTAATTGTTGAGTTGGCGTGGGTTGTTCTTTTTATTATTTATTTATAACCCCCAATCATCCTTTCATTCTTGCATTTCATTCCCATGTAAAATGACAGCTGGGGACTAATCCAAGATACTCTGTTGCCTGAAGCAAAGAAATAAATATGGAAGCCATCCAGTCACATAATAGCAAAGCAGGTTACTCTGATTACCTAGGCAGAAACTCTAAGCCCTACCAAAATATTAGGAGTGTGCACAGAATATACTGTAATCTGAATGGAAAATATACAAATGGATCACTGCGATATTAAACCAAACTGATTCTGTGTCACAGTAACAAAAATAATTCAAACTGTTTTTTTTTCATAGTCTAAAATGAGATAGGATTAATTAATTTCCCCATTACAATGTTTAGTACAGCCAATAAAATTATTTTTAGGGCTTTGTGAAACTTTGGATGAATGATTAGATGCAAACAAGTTTCAGTTGAATCAAAGCCTTTAGTGCAGATTAGAAAATCAAACTGGGGTCTTGCTCTGAAGCAACAAATTGAATCAGATGGCTTCAGAGCTTCACTGGTTTTTCTGTTATTTCCGTTTGAGATTCTCACAAACAAAACTGAATGTTATAACTTCACTATTATACACTGTGTGCACAATTATTAGGCAAGTGAGTATTCTGACTGTATCATCATTTCCACCTCCAACCTGTATAAACTTGAATGCTTAGTTGGCATAAGCATATCAGGTGATGTGTATTTGTTTAATGAGGGAGGGTGTGGCTTAAGGAGATCAAAACCCTATATCAGTGATGGCAAATCTTTTTTCCCTCGGGTGCCAAAAATACACACATGGGCACTATTGCATGGGCACTATTCCACCACCCAGAAGCCAAAGTTGCCCTCCTAGAATCTCCGCATCAATCATAAATCAGCTGGCCAGCACACACATGCATGCTGGAGCTGAGCTAGGACAAAGGCTCATGTGCTGGCAAATGTGGCTCCACATGCCACATGTGGCACATGTGCCATAGGTTCACCATCATGGCCCTATATCAGTGATGGTGAACCTATGGGATGGGTGCCACAGGTGGCATGTGGAGCCATATCTGCTGGCATGCAAGCCGTTACCCTAGCTCAGGTCCAATGTGCGTGTGTGCGCTGGCCAGCTGATTGTTGGCTCGCACAGAGGCTCTGGGAGGGTATTTTGGCTGCCAGAGAGACTCCAGGGGGATGAGGGAGGGTGTTTTTACTCTCCCCTGGCTCCAGGGAAGCCTTTGGAGCCTGGGGATGGTGAAACATGAGCCTACTGGGCCCACCAGAAGTTGGGAAACAGGCCAGAGGGCCTGCGGGGGGGTGGGGGAAGTTATTTTCACCTTCCCCGGGCATTGAATTATGGGTATGGGCCCTTGGGCATGCACGATAGCGCATACACACACTCTTTTGGCAAAGAAAGGTTCGCCATCACTGCCCTATATCAAGGTGTGCATAATTATTAGGCAGCTTCTTTTCCTCAGGCAAAATGGGCTAAAAATGAGATTTAACTGACTCTGAAAAGTCAGAAATTGTAAAAAAGTCTTTCACCTGACCTTCTTAAATGGGAGACTTAGAGGACCCAGATTGTTGGAGGCAAAATGCTGACAGTGTAAACCACTCAAAGAGTGCTGTAAAACACTATGAGGCAAAATATAAGACTAAGTACTATTACTATTGTTATAAAAGATAGATGGGTGACTTTGGGCTGATTGTTCTCAGTTCAACTCACCTCACAGGGTTGTTGTGAAGAAAACAAGAAGAGTAAGGAGTAGTGTATTTCTTTGCCACCTTGAGTTACTTGTACAATAATACAGGCAGGCAGGCAAGCAGGCAGCACTCACAACACTTAGAGAGGCTGTAAAGCAATCTATGTCTAAATACTATTGCTATTGCTACCCTACAGTGAGGAAAGGTTCAACAAGCTTACCTTGACAGGTGTTGGTCTAAACACATAGAGCTTTTAAGACACATGAGGGTCAGTGGTGGGTTGTGAGAAAAGGCTATGAATGCCATTTGTTCTAACACCAGCGTGTTTTACATAGCATCGTTTCTGCTGTTTGGTATGATAGTTAGAATAATTAGCATAGAGTATTAACAGCCAAGTCAGACTCTGATACTATTGAGACAGTCCTTCCTGGAAAAGGCTAATCTTTCCAAGCAACTAGCACCAGCCCTTTGGACATCCTACAGAAACTTGAATCGCACAAGACCACATCCATCCCCCTCCCAAGTTCGTCTCTGAAGATGTCAAACACAGCCATTGTGATCTCCACAAGCTGAGCAACCCACTGAGAGAGATCCATCCCAAAAGAAATTAAGCTCACTTGATAACTAGTTCGCCAGCTCTGATAGTATCACAAAATTATCAGAGATCAAGGCTATTAAAGGACTCACCCTACAAAATGAAGTGGAAGAGGGAAAACCTGCTTTGAGAGTTTGGGCGATTGACAATTTTGGATGTTTAGGTTTTAAAGTTGGTTTAAATACTCTATTCATTCATCCAATTTCTTTCTTTGTCAGAAAGGGGCAATTCGGAAATTTATTGCATTGGTCATTCCTAAGCTCCCCTATCTCTGCCTTAGAAGAGGGAGAATATTTAATATATGTAATGCCGTAAAAGCCTTGAACCCTCTCAGGCTTAAACATAAGAGGCTTAATGTTAATATCAGCTGAAGTTTTGAAGGAGGTTTTTAAGTGCACAAAAGGCTTGCACAGACTGCATTAAGGCTGATTTAAGCTCTTCTCCTTGACGTTCCTCAGTTTTTCAAGGTTTTCTCCACCTTTCCTGGCTTTTAACACTGCACATGGGAAAACATCATATTAACAAAACTGCCAATTGGCATTTTTCAAATTTGTAAACTGTAAAATTTGTAAAAACTAGAAAAGTTACCAAGACTACTGAAAGAACAACTATTTTCTGTTAAAATAAATAAATAAAAGTAATTTTTAAATTTATGGGAAAAATTGGTCATGATTTTAATTTCATGATGGTAGGGCAGTGATGATGAACTGTTTTTCCCCCCTTGGGTGCCAGAAGAGCATGCACATGGGTGATAGCGCATATGAATGCCCACATACAATGCCCTGCCCCCCATGCAAGCATGCACAACGCACCCTGCCTCGCCCCCCAATGCATGTGTGTGGGCCTCACTAGAGCCTCCAAACATCCAGTAGGCCTGTTGGGCTGTTTTTTGCCTTCCCCAGAAGGGCAAAAAATGGTCTAATGGGCCTACTGGAAGTTCCTTTCCAAACTTCAGGTAGGCCTGTTGGGTCCATTTTCCCCCATCTACAGATTTTGGAGCTTTCCTGAAGCCTGGGGAGGGCAAAAACAGCCTCTCCCCGCTTTCTGGAAGGCTGAAAATCAGCTGGCCAATGTGCACATGCATGCTGGAGGTGATATAGGGTGTTGTGGTTCAGCCTGAGGCTGCTCAGGGACCGGCTGTGTCTCTGCTGGCTCCATGCCCGGAGGAGGATGACAGCGAAGAGGAGGGGGCTGAACAGTCGAATGGGGGAGAGGAAAGTCAGGAATGGGATGAAGGAGAACAGCATGAGAGCCCCGGGGGGGGGGGGGCTCTCCCCAGCCAGTAGCTTGGAGTCATTAGGTGATGAAGCACAAGTCGTCATTGACATGCGACAAAGACATTCAGATCAAAGAAAGGAGCAATTAAAGAAGTATTATCAGCACTGAATTAGGAACAGCTGGGCTTGGGTGTGGTCCTCCTTAGCAGGGTTTAAAAGGCAGGCAAGCCCTTGAAGCCATGTGGAGTGTTATCAGTTGGAGTTACGGTGTCCTGATTTGTTCTCGGTGTCTCTGTTCCTGGCTTGTGGCCCAGCAGTTTGGAAGACCCGTGGGAGGTGTAGGTCTGCTATCTACAGCCTTGTCTTGGCAACAAGAATCCTGTATTGCTGCATGGACTTTTGTCTTCGTGGATATATTTGAAGATACAGCGTTTTCCTGTTTGTAAGGACATTTTCTGTTACCTGTGTTTTTCTTGAATTTTATAAACTGCCTTTGCCTTTTATCGGTGTGTCTGGATTCTCTTCTTGGGTTGGTATTGGCTTCCGGAGTGACCCAGACAGAACATAGGGCAACCGCTAATGTGCCCTCAGATATTTCTCCATGTGACACTTGTGGCACGTGTACCATAGGTTCACCATCACGGTGCTAGGAAATGTGGATTCAGATTTCTACTTTAGATTGGTACATGTGCCAAGTTCATAGCTAGAACAAAATTGGACCAATAAATATACAGTGTCATGAAAGAGCTACAGTGGCACAGTGGTTAGAATGCAGTACTGCATTCTAACCTGCTGCCTGCCACTGCCTGCAATTTGACAGTTCAAATCTCACCAGAATGAAGGCTGACTCATCCTTCCACCTTTCCAAGGTGGAAAAAATCAGGACCCAGATTGTTGTGGGCAATATGCTGACTCTGTAAACAGCTTAGAGAGGGCTGTAATAGCACTGTAAAGTGGTATGCAAGTCTAAGTGCTATTTGAGGGATAAACATACAGTGTCATGATGATTTGCCGTAATGTTACATGATCATTTTAGTTTTTTTCCTGCTTTTATATTTTGAGCTGAAATATATTGTAGTAGTGTTTTTATACTACAATACACCATCATATCTATTTTCTCTCAATTTTTCGGTCCCAGATTTAATTATCACTTGAATATCTTTAGTGCTTTTAGCTGCTTATGAGGGTCAGAGCAGGAGAGGTAAATCAGAACAGCACACAGCGACAATAAGGTTAGGCATCACTGTTTGAGCTGTGGGGGGTGGACTAGAAGAACATTGGTTGCCAATTAGTTTCTGGACACAATTCGAAGTGTTGGTGATGACCTATAAAGCCCTACATGGCATCGGATCAGAATACTTACGGGACCACCTTTTGCTGCAGAAATCCCAGCGGCTGATTAGGTCCCACAAAGTTGGCCTTCTCCTGGTCCCATCGACCAGACAATGTCATTTGGTGGGGCCTAGGGAAGAGCCTTCTCTGTGGTGGCCCCGGCCCTCTGGAATCAACTGTCTCTGGAGATTCGAACTGCCCCCATCCTCCTTGCCTTCCGCAAGAGCCTTAAGACCTATCTATGTCACCAGGCATGGGGTAACTAGTGTATTCCCCCCTCTGACCATTAAAAGTTATGTTTGGTTATGATTGTGTAGTATCGATTGTTTTTAAGGTAATGGGTTTTAGTTATAGTTTTAATTATTAGATTTGTATCTGTATTGTTCCATTGTTGTTGTGAGCTGCCCCGAGTTTTCAGAGAGGGGTGGCATACAAGTCTAATAAATTATTAATTATTACTATTAATACTAATTCCAAGATCCCTTCCAACCGTATTAATCTATGTAATATGATTCTGACTTTAAAGAAATATAGGATTGAATGATAGGAGATAAAAGAAGTCTTCTCACTGTAGATCTCATCTGTACCATTTCTTGCAAAAAACCTGGGAAGACTGACAGTGAAGATTCCTTTTTCTTTGTGAAATTATTTTTGTCATTTAGGAATGAAAGCCAGATTTATATAACACATTTTCTAAAATCACAATTAGTATTATTTAATCAGAGAATTAAGTAATAACCAATGAAGAACTAAATAAGATATATTTTTCCAAGGCCATTCTAAAAGAGTGTGTGGAAAGAGGTATAACAAGCTGGAAGAGGGAGATTATGATCCCCTTATATAGAGCGCTGGTGAGACCACATTTGGAATACTTTGTTCAGTTCTGGAGACCTCACCTACAAAAAGATATTGACAAGAATGGTGGAAGGTCTTAAGCATAAAACGTATCAGGAAAGACTTAATGAACTCAATCTGTATAGTCTGGAGGACATAAGGAAAAGGGGGGACATGCTCGAAACCTTTAAATATGTTAAACCTTTAAATAAGGTTCAGGAGGGAAGTGTTTTTAATAGGAAAGTGAACACAAGAACAAGGGGACACAATCTGAAGTTAGTTGGAGGAAAGATCAAAAGCAATGTGAGAAAATATTATTTCACTGAAAGAGTAGTAGATCCTTGGAACAAACTTCCAGCAGACGTGGTTGGTAAATTCACAGTAACTGAATTTAAACATGCCTGGGATAAACATAGATCCATCCTAAGATAAAATACAGGAAATAGTATAAGGGCAGACTAGATGGACTATGAGGTCTTTTTCTGCTGTCAGTCTTCTATGTTTCTATGAAAGAAAACAATAAATAAGTAAACATTTACTGTACATTTGAAAGTAAGAAAGAACCTTGGCAATGTGTGGTTTATCCGTTAATGTATAAGCAGAGTAATTCTTGTTTACCAAGGTTGACATATCCCTGAAAACGTTAGTCTGCTAAAAGTCCTTTTGTCTTCCCTTGAAATTTATATGATGTTTCTTCTGAGCATAAATATAAAACCTACCTTGAAATTAGGAATATAAGACTCGGTATACTTATATTATTTTACTGTCTATTATAGAAAGGCAATATTTCAATCTGTTTCTAACCCATCTAAGCGATTTCCTCAATACCAATGTTTTCAAAACAAATAAATTTCCCTGATGCATTTTTAATATAAGTATAAGGTTTATTGATGTAACCATTTAGGCTCTTTTTTTTCATAAATAACTTTCCCTTTTTATATTTAATTTTATATATAACCTTTCCCAGCTGCATTATTCATTTTTATTTTTTTTTAAAGTCATGCAATTTTCTAATCTCAAAATAGTGTTCAATTTCAGTCTCTTCTACATATTGGAATGGATTGTGGGAGGTCACAAACCTGTTGAAATTGTGCTTAAATAAAATTGTGACAGATCTAGTCTTCTACCTTATTGACTTTCCCATTGAATAAAATACTTAAATAAATATTTTTTTAATTAAAGTTTTTATTTACAAGGATAAATACAATGAATACATTTAAGTACGGATAACAGTGTAAACATATCGAGATACAGAAGAGAAAAGAAATGGGTAATTAAGAAACAAAGATTGTCTATCAAATTATGGCCTAGACAATATGCATTTAACAGTAAACAAGAGACAAAACAAAACAAAATCAAGCAAACAGAACAAACAAAAAAAAAGGAAAGAGGCGGACGGGTGTACGGGTGGATCTGTATTGGTAATATGAACTAGAAATATTCTCAGTAGCTCATTACTTAAATAAATATTTATGACTGATTTAGATTTCAATTTGTTTAAAAACTGTGTGAAGTTTCTCATTATTTTAATGGATGAGGTTGATTTTTTCCCAGCTGCTATTTCTGTTATTTATAATATTGTATTATATTTATACTAAGTATTGTATTGCTATTGTTATTGTTTTCCTTTCATGACCCAGGAATCTCTTGCATCTGGATGGAGTTGGGGCAACTGAATCGAGCTGAGCATTTACTGGCCAGTTGCCCTTCTTGACACTTATGTGGAGTTCACACCAGCTATTTTCTCTTCCCACCCAGAGAGAGAAATATGTGCTGCTGCCTAAGTTCCAATTTACAATGTCCAGATTGTGAGGCAAGAGTGCCGCCTCTACACCACCGTACCCGCTCTAGTCTAAGTATTGTTAACTTGTATCTGTATTATATTTTTCATAAGCCATCCTGAGTCCTTCAGGATTAGGTGGCATAGAAGTTGAATTATGACATACTGTACACGAGAGGTGCAGCTTTATAAACTTACTACATTGTGTCAAGTAATGAAAACGTTTTAATTGAGTGTTGGTCATTACCTATAAAGCCCTTCATGGCACCGGACCAGGGTATCTACGAGACCGCCTTCTGCCGCATGAATCCCAGTGACCGGTTAGATCCCACAGAGTGGGCCTTCTCCGGGTTCCGTCAACAAAACAATGTCGTTTGGCGGGGCCCAGGGGAAGAGCCTTCTCTGTGGCGTCCCCGGCCCTCTGGAGCCAACTCCCCCCGGAGATTAGAATTGCCTCCACCCTCCCTGCCTTTCGTAAGCTCCTTAAAACCCACCTCTGCCGTCAGGCATGGGGGAACTGAGATATTCTTAGAAACATAGAAACATAGAAGTCTGACGGCAGAAAAAGACCTCATGGTCCATCTAGTCTGCCCTTATACTATTTTCTGTATTTTATCTTAGGATGGATATATGTTTATCCCAGGCATGTTTAAATTCAGTTACTGTGGATTTATCTACCACGTCTGCTGGAAGTTTGTTCCAAGGATCTACTACTCTTTCCGTAAAATAATATTTTCTCATGTTGCTTTTGATCTTTCCCCCAACTAACTTCAGATTGTGTCCCCTTGTTCTTGTGTTCACTTTCCTATTAAAAGCACTTCCCTCCTGGACCTTATTTAACCCTTTAATATATTTAAATGTTTCCATCATGTCCCCCCTTTCCCTTCTGTCCTCCAGACTATACAGATTGAGTTCATTAAGTCTTTCCTGATACGTTTTATGCTTAAGACCTTCCACCATTCTTGTAGCCCGTCTTTGGACCCGTTCAATTTTCTTTCCCCCCAGGCCTTTACAATTTACGCATGCTATGTTTGTTTGTAGGGATGTTTGGTTTTACAATAAGGGACATTTAGTTGTTTTAGTATTGGATTTATATGATTTTTTTATTACTGTTGTTAGCCGCCCCGAGTCTATGGAGGGGGCAGCATACAAATCCAATAAACAAACAAACAAGCAAGCAAGCAAGCAAGCAAGCAAGCAAGCAAGCAAGCAAGCAAGCAAGCAAGCAAGCAAGCAAGCAAGCAAATAAATAAATAAATAAATAAATAAATAAGTTGAGATTCTATTCATTCTTGCATCCAAGTGCTTTCCCAGCATGAAGTTCACTAACCATTGTCGGTACCATTACAAATACTGTTTCCCACATTTGTTTATATTCTCTCTTTGAAGGTTATTCTTACTTCCTTCTTGTTTCTTGGTGACCCTTTTATTTCCAGCTTTTGAAATATACAAGTTATCAATAAAAATAGCAGCGGCAGCATCTTACGTGTTTCCACTATGGTGTTTCTGCTGTTTCCATTACAGGCACAACAATAGCCTCAATGAGTTATAACTAATTTCTGCTGAAATAAGCATAACTACATGTATGAGTCAACAGCTGATTTTAGACCATGCTGCAACACGCATCTAAATAAAACCAGAACACCCTTAATGAATGGCACAACTATCAGCCTTCCTTTGTTGAGAAATCAGCTTTAATTTACAGTTACTCTGAATTATGTTCCCAGTTACAAAGAGGTTTTCTTCCCTGACTGTTCATATGGCTGAGGAAGCATTCACCAGATGTTCTTTAGGTGTTTTAGTCAGCAGTATGTTAATGAAGAGGTATTACCATCAAATACTTTAACAGCTGCAATTTAAACTGGCAGGTGCACCATTACAGATTAATATATGCAATGAGGAAGCAAAATGCTGTCACCCACCTTCAAGACAAAATAAATGCCACAGAAGTAGGTGAGCTGTGACAGATGCTAAATTTCTGAACTGTCACCGCAGAATGAAAGGAAGATTAATGAGGGTCCTTAAGTGTTTTTTTTTCCTCTCACATTCACAGTAATACTTTCAATTCAGCTATTTTATGCTTTACCCTTGCATAATAGTCAGCATCCCTGCAGATAATAGGACTGTATTTATAAACAACTTGTCCAACTGCCTAGCATGGAATTTAGGTGTGTTTTTTCATCCTTAGCCATTGCCATTTTAGCAAAATTTTATTCAGAATTTAATTCAAAACTAGATGGTAATGGATACACCGGGAGAATGGATTAGGTGGAAAATGTTCAAATTCTAATAAGGGTTAACCTGATATCACAGTCTAACAGGCAGATAGAAGATAGATAAATCTCCCATCTGCTTGTACCCTTAGCAAAACAGTTTGGAATTGTTAGCTTCAATCCTACGCAGTTTTAGGATCTGTATTTAAGACAAGCATATTTAAAAATACAGCTATAAAGTCAAATTATGTGGAGTTTTGCTTTTTTAAAAAATTGCAGACAATGTAAAAAAAACAAAACACTGGCACACCCAACATTATCTGTAAAAGTTATTTTATCAATTGTTTAAAAGAAAGCTAAGCACATGCAGGCTAACAATACTAAATATTTTATTTATGCTGCAAGATATTGCAGTAGAAATATTATAGGCTTTCTGTTTGCTATAAATTTATATTGGTTTTCTCAGCAGTGTCCCATCGTTTAGAGCAGTGGTTCTCAACCTAGGGTTCAGGATAATTTTTTGGGGGGGGGTTCAAATGACTGTTTTACAGGTGTTGCCTAAGACCATGGGAAAATATAAATTCCCTATGGTGTTAGGAACTAAAGCTTCTATTTTGCTACCTTAGAACATATTTTTACAATCTGACCAATCAGGCGTTCGCAGTGGGGGTGTCCCTCTGACCTTCCTGCCAATCAGCTTAAAGCTCTGTTGGGAGAATTGGCACTAGACTTATGGTTGGGGGTCACCACAACATGAGGAACTGTATTAAGGGGCTTCTGCATTAGAAAGGTTGAGAACCACTGCTTTAGAGGAATAGGCAACTACTGTTTGTAAGTATAGGAGATGACCAAGTTGAGCCCGAGGGAGGAGGCAGACATGTCATCAGTCATAGTCCCTGCACACCAACAAAAGATCTAATTTCAGCACACCTTGAATGCCTTTCTTATCTCCCTCTCATTTCCCTTAACCTTTAGTACCTCAGATTCTTGTACAGAGTTTATGGTTGCAACAAATATTTAAAGTCATTTGAGCTGCCTGAATCTCTTGATTTTCCTGGTGCATGAGAGTAAGGTTCAAAAGCTATGAAGACAGGTTTGGGATTCCTACTCAGTGGTGTGAAAGAGTGTAAAAAGATAAGTGCCATTTGTTGCAGGTAATTGTTAATAATGAACTGGGGGTAATCAATGACACATTAGAGGGAAAAATGGGGAAAAAATCTAGATGGTTTTGAAACTGCTAGGTTTAAAATTGTGTGTTGCCTTATCTGTTCATTATCCGGTAGAAATACACAGTCTTTAGGGAGCCCTATAATCAGCATTCTCATTTGGGAATATCCCATGCAATTTTGGGCAGCCACAATGACAGATCAGAGTCTTTATTTCTTAGATATGGAAGCAGCATGAAAATAATTTCCTTTTGGTCCAGTGCAGAACCCATGGAAAGCAGGTGTCAAAGTAACAGGATGAACAGGGGAGTCTACTAACTCCTTTCCTGTTTAGCATTTTATTTAAACCCTGCAATCCAGGTGCTTGGAAATCTACATTGCTATGCCCTGATTTTGGGCAATAGTGAATTTCCTCCCAAAATGTATGCCAGTGACACTATGTATGACAATGATACTCTCATAATATATGCCAATGACACTATCATTCTGTCAAGACCCAAAAGGTTGTTACAGTCCTCAGCAATGTGTTATGAAGAAGGAAGATTCACTCTAAATTACTCTAAATTTGTATCTATGGAGATTCTCAGTCATGGTTATCCCAAAGGTGCTTTTTCAAAAGGCAACTGGATTCTGTTTTTCTTTATAGATGTTTTGCTTCTCATCCAAGAAGCTTCTTCAGTTCTACTGAAGTAGCTTCTTGGATGAGAAGCAAAACATCTCAAGGAAAAACAAAGTCCAGTTGCCTTTTGAAAAAGTACCTTTGGAACTTCAAATTTATACTCCAAAGTTAGATCTTTTTTAAAAAAAAAAACCAGATATAAACATCAGATCAGTGGTCATATTCTTTCACAAGTAAGGCTAAATCCTAATGTTTTAGGATTCAGATTGCAATCTGATTAATTAATTATTTTCTGTGGAACACAGAAAATAATCTGGTCAACATTCAAATCTGTCGAATATTAGCTGAATCCTAGGTGATATTCCATTATGTTATCATATAAGGTAAAAGAAGGATGTAAGCATGTTAAACAGTAATGAATGCTGAGTCATAGGGTGTAAATTGCAATCTGATTAGGCCAGAGCATTATAAAATGCAAAGCAACTTTGCAATGATTGTTGGCTGTTTATGTTGGCTGTTGTTGTTGGTAATATTGTTAGTTGGCTGGAGTAGTTTTGAGCGTGAGTTAATTATTGAGTTAGAGTTGTAGTGTTGATACGGAGAAACCTGAATCGGTTTAGTATCTACATGTAAGTAAGCTTTACTGCATATAGTTAACATGAAGTTTGTTCCTGTAAATAGAAGACTAAGACAGAAGATATTTTGATTGTTTTCTACAAAACTGTCTTTGTTATTTCTCTGCACAGGTTCCTAAATTGTGACACTATAAATTTTGGTATGTTGCCAAGTCCTGCTGTGTAGCTCTGTATATCCGGACAAAATCAAACCTTTATTGTTGTCTTGATCAACAGAAAAGGGTACTAACAACAAAATATCAAACTGATATTTAAATCTAAACGAAAAATTATTCACTAAAACCAGTTAGATGGATATTGAGAATTCCTGATGGCATTCCACCTTCTATTCCAAATATCACAGTATAAATCAAAGCTGGGCTTAATTCTGCAAACCCCATATTTGGAAAAGCAGATTTGCATATTGGTGAAAGCATCTATATTATCCTGAAGTTGTAGCCCCCTTAAGAGTGCATAATCAACATCACTCCATGCAGCTAATTTCACTGGACTCAACTTAAAGGTTTGCAACTTTCTTCATCTTTAAGGGCATCTGATGGAAATGCAAAACCAAAGTAATTTTAAAACAGCTTCAGTACAGTACTCAAAATGAGTTTAGCCCAACCACCTGTTGCTATGCAATCAGAAATCCAAATGGAAAGTTCACTCCAGCTTTTTATTGTTTTAATAACCTTTGCTCAGTGCAAGCCTTTAAAAAAATGTGTTATCCCATGCAATTATTCAAGAAAGGCTTCCTGCTGTCCCACCTGAGAAAGTCCTATGTTAATGCCTTTCTGGGTCTGTTAAGTCAATGGTGGATGCATGGCTGTTCAGTTCTTTGAACTGAGACTCCTGACATTTGCTCACAACACACCTAAAACAAAAAACCAAGGTAGCTCTTGTTTCAACCTCTTTTTTTTATCAGATTAAAACCCAGATACTATTTTTACAAAATAGCAAAATTTGCATCTCAAGCTATGAGTATCAGGAAACAAATGGCGCTTTAAAGGTAGATCAACATGTTTGCATTTAATTTGTCTGTATCAGAAACTTTCATTGATGCTTCCTTTTTCCATTTCCACATTTGCTTTTTCTTTCTATTGATACATTTTTTCTCTTTTCCAAACCAAAACTAACAAATGGTACAAACCAAAATGATAGTAATGTAAACTTTTAGTTTCATCGATTCTTTCGTTGAAGTTGGTTGGTCTGTTGTTGATTTCCATCCATCCCTTTTAAATTTCATGTATTTTAGACAACTCTTTTTTTAGTGTCTATATTCTATTACCATCATACTTTTTATAATTTTACTATTAATAGCAATTACCTTGCCTTAGTAATTCTTATAACCTTGTTACTAATCTGTTTTTTCATGTCCTAATTTGTTATGCCTATTATGCTTGCATTTTATATTGGCCTATAATTGAAAGATACCTGATGGTAGGAGCAATTAACAAGTAGAATTGATTGCTTTGTATCATAGATGGTCTCTTTCATCCTTAGCTTCGATAGCTATCTATCCAAAATAGATAGTAAATCCTGCCTTGAGCAAGGGATTTATAGGAATGACAGAACCTGGTGTAGAGGTAAAGGAGAGATCGGCAGAGATTGGATTCCACTAGAACCAGTTATTAACTTTATAAGCAGTTCGGAGAACTGGTTGTTAGGGGGGGAAATCTCCTTGTTTCCCCATCCCCCTTTACAGGGTTAATCCTGTAAGAAATTACAACATTCTAGTGTTGTTTACTATTCTTAATCTTTATTGCCCTGCTTACAGAAACTGACTTTCGTACACTTTTATCTATCTATCTATCTATCTATCTATCTATCTATCTATCTATCTATTTTATTTATTTTGTACAATGCACAATACACATAGTAGAGAATAGACATGAGGTAATATATATAAAGAAAAATAATAATTTCAGTCAAATCAATCAGTCCAATTAAATCAAATCAATTCAAATCAGTTAATTCAGGTCAAATAATTTCATCTTGAACGTTGACTTCCTTAATGTGTTGGCTGGTCATTCCTTTCCAGAATTCTGTATTTAAACCACTAGCAAACTGCTATGTTTTCTCCAGCCAGACAATGTCGCTAGGTGATCAATTCTCCAAGTCTTCTCTATGTAGCTGTTCTCTGAATAGCATTAAATGACACTTTTACTGTAGCTTCCTGTTTCGTACTTCCTGTATTACGATGTATTACGATGTTCTTTGTTTATAGAAGAGAGAAAAGATAAGAATTCTAAAACAAAAGTTAAAAATTCCAAATTCCAAAATCTGAATTTCAAAAAGAACCAATTAGATAGTTGAAAATAATCCAAATGATGGGCAATTTTGCTACTTTAGAAGCTTTCACTGAAATGCCATATTGCACAGTTAGTTGCCTTCTTCAATCTCAGGCCATTTTAACTCCATCCAGCAACCAAGCGAGAAACAAAAGTCTAAAATCCCAATCAGGCATTCTCCGCTTACCATCATAGACAGAAAATCTCCCCTTCCCCTCTGCAAGTACCTCCTATTCTCATCCAGATGGAATCATTTGGTTACCCTCCCAGCTTGCATAGTCTCTGCAGCTGTGTCAGAACAGGCATGGCTGCCTGTCCGGCTTCACCACAGCCGATGTGAGACAAGTCAGTTCACCCAGCGGGGCATGCTGGCCCCTGCCAGGCTCCTGGCAGCATCCCAAGCATCACTCTCCCTGCAGAAGAGATCCGGTCTGATTCAAAAGGACCAGAACCCCAGGGCAATGGGACTTGGGGATATTTCCCAGGAGAGAGGGAAATATCCCGGTGCTGCAGTCATGAGACCCTGCCCCCCATCCCTCCATACACATTCCAAATTGTTGATTCTATGAATCAGTGAAATCAAAAGTATATTATTTGTCTATGATAAAATAGTTACCAATGACGTAACTGCTATAGATGTTGTAAAGGTAAATTTAATTTCCTCCTCTGGGATGATGATGATGATGTTATTCATTCAGTCATGTCTGACTCTTGGCTATACTATTGGCCAGGTCTTTCCACATCTTCTAATCTTGCAATACTTCTTTGAGTATTCCTGTGCTGTGACTGATGTTCGCTTCAATGGTACCCAGCCCTTGTTCTTTGAAGGCCTTGCTTCCCTTTACTGCTAATTCTTCCAAACATAATTGCTTTATCCAGTGAATTCCCTGCATGACATGGCCAGAGAAAGTGGGACTTCTCTGGACTACATAGTTACAATAGATCTGTGTATTGTATTAGACAGATGTTTGGAAATCTTGTCTACTACATCCAAAGTTTACTAAATTTAAGCAGAAAATAAAATGAAAAAAGATGAAGACATATAGATGTTGCCCTTTTTTCAAGCAAGTAATTACCACCATATTCTTTCCCCCATCCTCTTTGGATCTTTTTAATCTTCAAATCCAGAAACTATCAATTCAGTTTTTTCCTCTTTCAACAGAAAATATCCATATAAGGCTTCCAGTCTTTTAGAAAAGTCTATGTCACTTTTCCCCTAAGCAAAATGGTCAGTTTTGTCATTTCTTTGAATTCAGTTAATTTTATAATCCAAGCTTCCACTGTAGCTTTTCATTACTTATCTGGGTGGTTTTTGTTTCGTTTTGGGGGGTTTTGCATGCAATAATCTTGCCACATACTATCTTTGTGTTTTGCATGACAGTACTTACTACCCCAAAGGGAAATAGCTTGATTGGAATGCATTTATGTACAATTTAATCTAAAAGTTAAGAAAAAGAATAAAATGCTGCTTTGTTCTTTTCAAGGATTAAGGGCATTTTGGGATGTTATTTTGTTGCTTAACGTTCTCTAAACAATTAAATAATGTTTTCCTCTTTGTCCCTGTGTGAATTGGCTCAATCTGTTTGTTCGGTTAGCTTTATGAGGATTTAAGGACTGAAACTAGTTTAAGTGCATTTATTAATCCCTGGAAAATATACTTACAATGACAGAATTGTCTGTTTGCAAGAGGAAAATGTGTGTGTGTGTGTGTGTGTGTGTGTGTGTGTGAGAGAGAGAGAGAGAGAGAGAGAGAAACTGCCTTGAGATTAACACTTTTAGATTAATGACTGAAACTCAAATTAGATTTGCAAATAAATAAACAAACAAACCTCCAGATATAAGAGAATAATTGCATAATAACATTATAGTCTTTATAACATTAGAGCATGTAAGTAAACTGGCATAATTATTTCATCAGCATTATTAAATACGATTAATTGAAAAGTTAATTAGTAATGTGTCAAGAAATAGTATTTGGGTGAGAAACTGAGCTGTTATTTTATTCCCTTCCTGGTCTCTGTAATGGTATTTTGTTCCACATCAGTTTTAGAACTAATTTGTGTCATGACCACCAGCCACGAAGTAATTTATATCAGAATATTAGATGCTGATTATATATTTGGTTTCTATAGAATTATATTGATATTACAAGTTGACTTAAAATAAGGCAAACAGGCAGGCAGGCAAACAAACAGATTCTACCATCACTTCAGTAAATGCCCTTAGAAAAGTTATCATTTAGTCTCCATTTATGTTATGTAGGGAAATAAAATTGAGAAACCTGAATAATTGTATAAGGCTGCAACAAGAACATTTTCCTCAATTAAAAAAACAAGATTTTGAAAAAAGAAATTAAACTCATTTTAGTAAAGAGCCAGATGAAAACCCACATAGCTTAGACATTGGAATGAAAGCAGGCATCAGAGTTCAAGTAACAATTCAACCATGAAACTGATTATGTAACTCAAGACTAGTTGTTACCTATCTTATTTTACACAGTTGTCCTTGATATGATACAATGGGAGGCCCTTATATCTTAGTATCAAGAGCAACATGAGATGTACAGTACGTGCACTGAGCTCTACTTGCAATTTGGGATCCAGAGATGAAGTGAATAAAGAGTGAAAGCTTAAGTCCTTTGTTTTTTAGTCTCCTACCAATCATACTATCCTAGTAAGAGCCAAATCATTCTTGCCAAAGGTTTGAAATTAACTGCTTAAAAACAGATTTAGAAATTAGACTGGGGGGTTGCATAAAGTTAGGCAAAAGTATTAACTCAATGAAACATTCAGTCCATCAGTCCCTATGATATACCATAGGTCAGAGGTCTGCAAGCTTAAAGACTCAGGGAGCCATATGGACCAGAAGTGAAAACACAGGGAGCCACAAAACTCTTCCTGTGCCTGACTATTTCCTTAATGTTGTGGTGCAGCCTGAGGCTGCTCAGGGACCGGCTATGTCTCTGCTGGCTCCATGCCCGGAGGAGGATGACAGCGAAGAGGAGGGGGCTGAACAGTCGGACGGGGGAGAGGAAAATCAGGAATGGGATGAAGGAGAACAGCATGAGAGCCCTGGGGGGGGGGGGCTCTCCCCAGCCAGTAGTTTGGAGTCATAAGGTGATGAAGCTCAAGCCGTCATTGACATGCGATAGAGACGGTCAGATCAAAGAAAGGAGCAATTAAAGAAGTATTATCAGCACTGAATTAGGAACAGCTGGGTTTGGGTGTGGTCTTCCTCAGCAGAGTTTAAAAGGCATGGAAAGCCCTTGAAGCCATGTGGAGTGTTATCAGTTTGGAGTTGCGTTATCCTGTCTTGTTTCTCGGCGTCTCTGTTCCTGGCTTGTGGCCCAGCAGCTTTGGAAGACCCGTGGGAGGTGTAGGTCTGCTATCTACAGCCTCGGCTTGGCAGCAAGAATTCTGTATTGCTGCATGGACTTTTGCCTTCGTGGATATATCTGAAGATAAAGCATTTTCCTGTTTGTAAGGACATTTTCTGTTACCAGTGTTTTTCTTGAATTTTATAAAACTGCCTTTGCCTTTTACCAGTGTGTCTGGATTCTCTTTTTGGGTTGGTATTGGCTTCTGGAGTGAACCAGACAGAACACTTAATGGCCACAAAATTAGCATATATAATTGAGTTAAAGATTCTGTTTTCTTCTGAAACATTTTTTGTCTCGGATTTATCCCTGGTTGGCTACACAAAAGCTCAATAAATTGTGTGATTGTGGGGTTCGCATATTGGCAGTTGTGTTGTACATTTTGAGAGACAAGGAGCCACAGCAGAGGGATGAAAAAGCTACATGTGGCTCCAATGCCATGGGTTGCTGACCCTCTGATATACGTCATTCTCATTCCCCAAACCATGATACACATGTCCATAACTTTCTGTTTTCATTTGTTTACTATTTATGGCATATCAGTCAACAACAACTAACTGAATTGTGAAAACATAGTTTTCTCCTCTTTTGGATTAAGTAGCCAGATAAGAGTTTGCTTTATGTTGGAATAATCAAGGAGAAAAGTAATCAGGGGCTAGCCCAGTTTATATGAAGAGACTGTTTTTCCAGGCACAGAAAATAATGAATCACCTGTTGACTTCTAAGATGAGTATCTAATTAGTTTGACTGGATCATAATTATATGGCCCTTTGAATTCAGGACCCCTAGAATAATTGAATGGGTAAAAGAATATATTGATAATCTTGTGCTCTTATGTTTGTTCTGTCTGAGTCCCCCCAGACGCCAACACCAACCAAAAAGAGTATCCAGACACACTGGTAAAAAGCAAAGGCAGTTTATATACTGGAAAGCAAACACAGGTAACAAAAACTGTTCTTACAGACAGGAACACGATGCAATTTCACAGAGGTTTCACGAAGGCCAGGCAATAAAACAGGATTCTTGCTGGCAAAAACAACGCTGGAGATAATAAAACCCACGCCTCCCCCAAGTCTTCCAGGCTTCTAGGCCACAAGCCAAGATCAGAGACGCCAAGAATTGAAGCAAGGTCACAGGACTCCCAGTTGATAACTCTCCATGAGACTGTAAGGGCGGGCCTGCCTTTTCAACCCTGCTGAGGAGAACCACACTCAAACCCAGCTGTTGCCAATTCAGGGATGGAAATATCTTTCTAATTGGCCCGTTCTTTGAGCTGCACGTCTCTGCCTCATGTCTATTATAGCCTGTGCGTCTGCATCCAATGAATCCAGGCTACTAGCTGGGGAGAGCCCCCCCCCCCGGGGGTCTCAGGCTGCTCTCCCTCCTCCTCTTCCTGACGTTCCTCTCCCCTGTCTGCCTGGTCCTCCCCCTCCTGGTCACTGTCCTCCTCCTCTGGGCATGGATCCGGCAGAGCTCCAGCTGGTCCCTGAGGAGCCTCAGGCTGAATCACAACAATGTTGAATGAACATATCTATTATTATTAAAAATTGTAGAGCTAGGTTAAGAAATAAAATGCAAATATAAAATATTTGTAGAACTTAAAACATGCTACAATTTCTATAGTTCAGCAAAAAACAAATCAAACACAATCCTTGGTTTAAAAAAAAGGCTTTTAAGCATTTATTGACAGAAATAAATTATGAACATGCCTGACACCTGAACAAATAAAAAATACGCACCAAATGGAAAGCCTATTTTGTTTTAAACACAAAACAAGATAGCTCTGCTCCAAATGTTTGTGTTCCAATGAAACAAAATTTGAAATAATGAATGTTTCATGGAAAAATGCAAACATTTTTCCAGAAAACTGTCTTCACAGCACATTAAATATATCTGCCAGAAGATGTGAGGAAGGGATGATGTTAGAGAAATGTTTTCTTTGCCCAAGTGAATTTCAGCAATGCAGTTAAATTCTGGTATGTGTCCAGACAGTGCTTTCTTCCATGGAACATAAAAGAATACCAGAGAAAATTGGTTTCATCAAGGATAATAAATTCCGTGCGTCTTATTGGATTGTTGATTGTGATGATCTCCACTCTGGTGTTTAAATTAGCAGGGATCACCCAAGCATCCTTATGCCTTATGTGTTTCATTCCTGTATTGAGTATTTCCATTTGGGTATTTAATTAATTTAAATTAATTGATACCACATGTTAGGTGTGCCGCCTGCTATTCTGTTGATACAAAACTGGGACACATAAATCAGGAAAATAGAATAAAAGCCCTGTTTTTAGCTCTTATCACTTCCAATTTCCAGTGACTGGAAATTCCTCTTAAGAATTAAGAATGGACTATTGGATGCTGATTAGAGAATGGAATGGAGGAATGGAATGGAACGGAACAGAATAGAATATTGTTTGTTGGCCAAGTATGATTAGACACAAGGAATTTGCTCCTATGCATAAGCTCAGTGTACATACAAACAACAAAGTGATAGGTCATAGACCATAAATCATGGTTACAATCATTAATTAGTTGTTATAGAAATGGCTAGTACACATTACTATGTAAAAGTAAAAGTAAAGCAAAAAATTGAGACTGTAATCTTCCTTCCTTCCTTCCTTCCTTCCTTCCTTCCTTCCTTCCTTCCTTCCTTCCTTCCTTCCTTCCTTCCTGAACTGTGATGGTGTAGTGGTTAGAATGCAATACTAGAAGCTACTTCTGTTGACTACCTGCTGCCTACAATTTGGCAGTTCAAATCTAACCAGGCTCAAGGTTGAGTCTGACTATAAACTGCTTAGAGGGGGCTGTAAAGCACTATGAAGTGGTACATAAATCTAAGTGCTTTTGCCATTCATTCATTCATTCATTCATTCATTCATTCATTCATTCATTCACTCATTCACTCATTCACTCATTCATTCATTCATTCACTCATTCACTCACTCACTCACTCACTCACTCACTCACTCACTCATTCATTCATTCATTCATTCATTCATTCATTCATTCATTCATTCATTGTTAATTATTTTTATAAATAAATCAAGACAGCCAAAAAGTCTAATATGCCTTCCTCTGCCTATTTTCCCCAAAACAACCCAGTGTGGTGAGTTGGGCTGAGAGACAATGACTGGCCCAATGTCACCCAGCTGGCTGTCATGCTGAAGGACTATAACTCACTGCAGGGGTGGGTTCTAACTTATCTCACTGCAGGTTCACTTCCTCCCACACTGTGTGGCTGTGCCTTGTGAGCACACACATGCGTACTGCCAAAAAGTGCAACCTGCCTCCCCCCAAAACCAAAAATAAGATGGCAATGCATGCACAGTGCCAGTAACTCAACATCTGTGCATGCACAGAAGGAAAAATAATCTGTAAATCCCCCAAAAAGATGGCAGCATCCACGGATCAGCACCAACAGAACAGGTTCCGTGACATCATTGTGATGTCACCAGTGTCTTGCTACGGGTTCAGACCAACCAGTCTGAACTGGGAGGAACCCATTTCTGATTCACTATCTCCCAGTTTCTAGCCTGGTGCTTTCAATACTAGATGAAACTGGTTACTAGATGAAACTAGGGAAGTGTTTTTAATAAGGGAAGTGTTTTTAATAGGAAAGTGAACACAAGAACAAGGGGACACAATCTGAAGTTAGTTGGGGGAAAGATCAAAAGCAACATGAGAAAATATTATTTTACTGAAAAAGTAGTAGATCCTTGGAACAAACTTCCAGCAGACGTGGTAGATAAATCCACAGTAACTGAATTTAAACATGCCTGGGATAAACATATATCCATCCTAAGATAAAATACAGAAAATAGTATAAGGGCAGACTAGATGGACCATGAGGTCTTTTTCTGCCGTCAGACTTCTATGTTTCTATGTTTCTATGTTCTGACTATATTCTATATTCTATATTCTATATTCAAAGCAGCATGAAACTAACAACTTCAGCTTGATGTTGGTGAATGTGATTTCACCGAAACGTCATATAGACACTCAAAATATTACACGGGGTAAAACCCGAACTCAGAACAATCTACATACATATACCCGTGAAAATCTACGAAAACATATATGTATGAGTGACAGACAGAATGACAGATAGAGACAGACATATACATATAAATACCTATATTGATTTTTTTTAAAAAAGAATAAAATTATCCAAAAGGGATTTAAGAATTATAAAGTGCTTTTACAGACCTTGTGAAACCTGAGAAAAATATACTACAATAGCTGACATGGCATAAAGTCAAATACAAACAATGTATGTTTGTAGCACGGAAATAAATCTGGGTATTTAACTCTCATATATTTTCAGATGGAGAGGCTTTTGAGAAATATGTAGATTGGCCCCATTATTCATAGGGAATGCATTATATTAAGATAAATAAACAAATACATTTAAATCACTGAAGGTCAATTTATCAGAGTAGTAGAATGAGGGAAGACAGTATCTGCATTTTACGATTAAAGTCAAGTTGTTTAGAGACTAGTTGACTTAGCCATAATTCATCTAGTTATAATAGTCTGGGTTGTTTCAGATGATTTATGGAATCATCTGAGAATCTTGATTATCTGTCTCAAGAACAGATGTCATACAGCTGAACAATATTTACCACTTAAATTTACTATAGAAAACAAGTGAGTAGGAAACAAGAAACAAAAATACAAGTTCTACCAGATACATCAGAGTTTAAGAAGAATGTGAATATAAAAATCATATTTTTATTGGTTTTCTCATGCTAAACTGGGGATATACTGTAATTTAGATCTTGTATATTTTTTTTGTAAAAGAAACTATGTGGGAAATGTGGATTTATACTTTGGAACAATTAGACGAAATGCTATATTTTTCTCTTTTTTTGCATTAAGGGATCAATATTTGCTCAAATAATTCTTTTTAAAATTATGCTAGTGATGAATACAATTATATACAAGCCCTTAAATATTGAATGGAGTAAAGAATTAGATATTTTGTATTTTGTTTTGGCCATGAAAAGATATTAAAATCAATGCAAAGAACTTCATTATAATTTTACATCTCATTCAACAAACAATAATATTTGAGATGTACTGGAATCCATTGTATTGATATAGATGAAACTTGAGTATATTATGTTATTATAGATGAAATGAGATTAATCCTTCATTTCACCATATTAACAGTTCCTATAATTTTTGCACTTGGGAAGAAAGTTATTACATGTATTAAATGAACTGAAACCAGATTTAATATTCTCATATATTCACATTCCACAGTATGTTTCAAAGCTATTTGATTTGATCGGTTGTTTTATTTTGATTCATGAATCTGTTTGACGCAAGTGCTGGCAGAAGCTTTGATTGAAGTCCTTCTTAGAAGAAATTCTGCACCGCCTCATGGATTGTCATCTGATCTTTCCCAGCCATCCTTAGAAATTGATTGGAAAGAAGGAGGAAAAGGAATGATGATTAGATGCTGTCCTAGACATTGTAAAATTATAGTCATAAGCACATGGACATCAAAGGACCTTTTTTTAAAGGACAGTGGGTATCCACTAAAGGTAAAGATTTGTAGTTTGTAGTCATGTGGCCAGCCTGACTGTACATAATACACTGAGGTGCATTAAATGCTGTTACCATCATATTGGAAGTGATGCCTATTTATCTACTCACATTTGCATACTTTTGAATTGCTAGATGGGCAGGAGCCAGGGCAAGTAACGGGAGCTTACCCCATCACAGTTGAGCTTGGGTCTCGAATGCAGGCTTTCAGCTTTCCAGCTGGCAAGCTCAGCATCTTTAACTGTTGATCCATCACAGCTCTTTGGCTAGCCACTAAATGCCCATTTTTAGCAAATGACCTTTGGAAACCAGCATTTCAAGAAACCATCCCAAGACTGCAAAATCCATTGGTTTGTCAACGTGATGCAAGTTGTATCATACATAGGCTATGACCCTTATGTACATGTAAAAAAGAATCAAAACTTGCATTCTGTTATCATCACATTTAATGCACATGTGTTATTAATGGGGTGAATGAAGAGTTTCTCAGATTAACAGAGTTGGAAGGGACCTTGTAGGTCATTTAGTCCAACCCCCTGCTGAAGCAGGAGACTCTACATGATTTCTAAAAAATGACAGTCCAGTCTCTTCTTAAAAGTCTCAAGTGAAGCTCCCACAACTTAAGTTAAACATCAACAAAGCATGGAACTCTCTTTTGATAGTCACTATCTCCAAGTCTCTTCATATTATGAATCTAGTTGCACAAATATGAACCATCAGTAAATATTTATTGATTGATTTATATTGGATAGTGATTCCACTAATTATCTGAGCTTTCCAAGAGTAAAGCAGATCCTTTAGCCCTGCCATATAAAATCTACTGGACTCAGTTTTGTTATAGGCCTATTTGTTCATCACATTTAGTAAAACGTGGCATGGGGAATAAACTCAGAGAATGAATGAAAGGGCTGAAGGCTATTATTATCCCTATATCCTGGACTAGACCAGATGTGATCTCATCCACAATGTGTCTGGAATCTGACAGGCAAGAAACATCCCACTGGTATTTTGTGGGTTATGCAAACCTTTAAAGGGTCATTTTGCTTCAATCAATGATTGACCCCTTTGAAGACACATTGACAGCCTCATAAATGAGATGAATTGTCAAGGTAGATGGAAACACTTGAGTTGGAATACCATCACTTCGTATAGCCCTAATATGTTGCAACTTTGAAGACTGCCAAAAATGGATTGCGATTTCTTTTCCTACTATACTGAATTGAAAGTAATGATAAGCAGACAGTAAGCTGCACAAAGATTAAGGGAGATATAGACAAAGATCTGAAACATGCCTCACACTTTATGATGTGCCGTTGAGTTATGCTGTTTATGCATTTGCAGTATGAGAGGAGAACAGATGGTAGAGGTTTTTGTTAAAATAAAAAGGAAATATTTATTCTGAAAATAGCTGCCAGGAGACTATTTCCAACATTAAAATCCCATTCCTCCTCTTGCCATTCAGGTTTTACTCAGCTGCAGTATTAAATGAAAGAGGCAGGAAAGCTTTCATTAAGCTCCACAAAACTCAGGGATTGAAAAGGGTGGTATTTAGAGCAAACAACCATTTCCAATGGCGAGTCAATCATTTATTAGGCTTCTTGGGTGGCAATGCCTAGAAAAGCAGGGGACCATAAAATATAATTCTTGAAGGATAAAATAAATAGTGCGTGTAATTCAAGGACTGGTAAAAATTGGACTAAATCTAGCAGGTCCAGGAAAACATTGCATTTAACTTAATGTGATGAGGATTTAATATGCATAAGCTTTTTTTTTAATGTAAAGAGTTGGAAGATACAGACGTCTTTGAGGAAGGGAAGGAAGGAAGGAAGCAAAGAAAGAAGGAAGGAAGGAAGGAAGGAAAGAAAGGGCAAATACTAAAAGAGGCTTCCATAAGCAAATATTTGAACTGTGCAACAGTTGTACTCTTGTTCCAATCAATAATAACCTGAAATACCCAAAGGTAAGTATTTGATTCAGCCAGCATTACAAATAAGCCACAAATAGGACCCAAACATCAACATTTTTGATTGCCCCGGAAGCGGAGTAAAGACGCTGAGACATATTGTGGATTAAATAAGGGTCATTTTATTAAATTAACAAAAATTTAAATAACGTAACTTTAAATACGTAAATTTAAATATTTAAATTCAACATAACTAAGGACCTGCAGAGGCCAAAACTAACGGGGCGGAAATTCCTACCAGAAATTTCCTTGGCAACATTGGGCAAAAACTCTTTGCTGAATCAGGTGAAGGTAGCCACCTTCACCTGGATCCAAGCCACGGCCCTTCATCGTGTGGGAGGAGTTTACCCTCCAATCCCCGTGGGAAATTGGATCCGGTGATTCCCATGGACATCCTCTCTCCAATCCCTGAAGTTGTTCCAACCTCTAGTTCCTGGAGAGAGGCGGTCCATCACCCTTTAAAGGATGCCCAAAGGAGCATGTGCAGTCGCTTCTAATTGCCCATTTCCGTCCCTAATCTGCCAATCCCCAGTGACCAAAGGGAGGCCTATACTAACATCTAAATGCGCCGCATCCCCTAACCAATCCAGTCCGCACCGTCAGTGTGGAATAGGTGAAAAAACGGCCACCTCTAAAGGGGAGGCCGCAAAAAATTCCTATTCGGCCCTGAGGCGACCTCCTCAGGACACACTGTTAATAGCGGAGGGTGGGCGGGTGTTCGCTTCAGGAGAAAATAAAGCAAGGGGGAGGTCCTGTTCGGATCGCCCTTAAATAGGGCGATCCAGGACCTCACCCAACGACCAGCAGGCGGCGCGCCGACCTGGCGCGCTGCCAAAAGCTGAACTTCCGGGTTTTCAGGAACCCGGAAGTTCGAGGCTCTATAGAGCTGCCCACAGCGTCCCCCTGCTCCGGGGCAATTTCAGCCGGCGGTTTTAAGCTGCCAGTCATGCATTTCTCTGCACTCACCTATACTAATTATTAGTGACTCAAACAGACCACTTGAAAGACAAAAGACAAAAAAAAAAGAGAGAAAAGGAGGCTGGAGAGGGAAGAAGCCCTGACTCATTACCAAAAGGCAAATTCTTACTCATCTGGCAGATAGACACTTATTTATTGGCAAACCTGCAAGCAAAATACTTGTGTGGGCCTCTAAAACTGCTCTCTACCACTTCTTATTGGCTTTTCTAAGCATGGAAAATATTGGAAAGGACGGTTTCTCTCCTCTGGCAGTGAAGATTTTTTTTGTGGATTTTTTTTCCTCCTCTTGAACTTACTAGTTGATCCCAGCGGTGGGCTGGAACCAGTAACAACCAGTTCAGTGATTCAAACGCTTTGCCCATGCCTAACACACTTGCATGCAGCATTTGAAATACAGCAATTTGAAGCTCAGATGCTTACTTTCTAAGGCAGTGTTTCCCAACCTTTTTTGAGCCGCGGCACATTATTCATATTTTCAAAATCCTGGGGAACACTGAACGGGGGGACGGGGGGGGGGCGCAGGGGGGCTAAAGAAAAGTTTGGACAAAAAAAATTCTCTTCCTCAATTTCACTCTATTTCTCCCTCCCTCTTTCTCTCTCTTCCTTCCTTCCCTTCTTTCTCTCTCTCTATCCCTCTTTCTTTCTTTCTTTCTTTCTTCCTCTCTTTTTTGCTCTCTTTCTCTCTCCCTCCTTCCTTCCCTCTATGTCTTTCTCTCTCCCTTGCTCTCTCTCTGCCTCTCTTGCTATCTCTCTTTCATTCTCTCTCTTTCACTCTCTTTCTGTCTCTCTTGCTATGTCTCTCTCTCTCTCTCTCTTTCTCTCTTTCTCTCTCTCTCTGTCTCTCTTGCTATCTCTTTGTCTCTCTCTCTCTCTTGCTATCTCTTTCTCTCTCTCTTGCTATCTCTTTCTTTCTTTCTTTTTCTCTCTCTCTCTCTTGCTATGTCTCTCTTTCTCTCTCTCTCTGTCTCCCTCCCTCTTTCCTTTCTATCTCTCCCTCCCTCTTTCCTTTCTATCTCTCCCTCCCTCTTTCCTCCCTCCCTCCCTCTTTCCTTTCTATCTCTTTTCTTTCTATCTCTCCCTCCCTCTTTCCTTTCTATCTCTCCCTCCCTCTTTCCTTTCTATCTTTCTCTCCGTCCCTCAGCGGGGGCAAAGAAGAAGGAAGGCAGGCTGCAGAGGGCACCGAGGACAAGAGCGCTTGCTCACTCCCTCGCCCTCTGACTTCCCTCCCTCGCTGCTGAAGGGACGAGCGCGGGCACGCTGCAAGAAGTTTTTTCCCCTTTTTTCCCTTCCCCCGCCTCACGGGAGAGAGTGAGAGAGAGAAAGAAAGAGCACAGTTAGGGAAAGCGACCTCGAGCCAAGTGCGAACTGTGGGATGCGGCAAAGGACTCCTTGTCAACCAAAAAAGGGTGGGGGTGGCAAAGGCAAAGCCTGGGAGGCGGGGAAGGGAAGAGCGGGAGACCCCCAGACAGAACGGCTGAGGGGAAGGAAAGACGGAAGGAGGGAGGGATTGAGAAGCGAAGCCAGGGAGGGCTGAGAGAAAAGGGGAGCGGCGCGCGTGAGAGAGGGGCGGGGCGTGCATTCCCGAAATGGATGGAGAAAGCCCTCTCTCGCAGCAAAAGCGCTCCCAGCCAGGGGGCTGCGAGAGAGGGCTAGGAGCGCTTTCATCCCGAGGAGCTGAAGCTGTAGCCGCCGCCGCGGCGAGAGAAGTCGCGCCCCAAGGCAGGGGGCGGCGGCGGAGGAGAGGGGGCAGATCGGGCGGGGAGCTTGGCGGCACACCTGCCTGTGTCTCGCGGCACACTAGTGTGCCGCGGCACACCGGTTGGGAAACGCTGTTCTAAGGCAACCCCGGTAAGTAGAACAGCAGAGGCTTGGAAATCAGCTGTGCTGTGCAAATCAGCTGAGCCAGAGAGAAGGTGTTGTGGTTAGCTCTGGCCCAGTTCCTGCCCCAAGGACTGTGGATGTGGGGGAGACATCCACATGCTGCAGGCCTGTTTTGTCCCCGGTGGAATCTGCTGATGAAGGCTCCTCTGACCAAGAAGACATGAGTTGCAGGGAGGAGGAGAGTGTGGCAGACAGCTCAGAAGGAGATCAATTATCTAGCTCCTCCTTGGATTCAGAACAAGAGTTAGTGATACAGCCACGCATGCGGAGAGCGATGCATAGGCAACAACAACTGAGAGATTATTATCAAAGAAAATGAGGCCACCTGTGGTTGGGTGGGGCTGTGGTAATTAGTGAGGCTGCTATAAATAGCAGCCTGTGGGTTTGGCCATTGTGGAAGATTATCTGATCGTTGTGTTTCGTGACTGCTTTACTGACTTTGACCTTTTGTGTGCTGATTTTCCCTGCTTTGAAACTAAACCAGAGCAAAGTGTGTTTCACTTTGTGAAAGAAGAAGGACTGTGAATTGCCTCACAGCTGCAAGCTAAGTATCACAGAACTGATAAGGGACTTGTACAAATTACCAGTTTGTTTGGAGACGAGTGCTCTTTGCTATACCAAAAGAGGTCTTGGTTTAAGTGAATTTTCATTATAAAGAACATTGTTTTGAATTTTCAAATGTGTGTGTGTCTGAAATTGTATCTGTGCATTTTTGGGAGGAGTGTACCAGAGAGCTCGACAGAACAGAAGGAAATATCGGACAGGATAGCAAGTTGATCATTGAAACTACCAGTTTGCCTGAATGGGTCCTAATCTGGCAGCAGCCCACCACTGGGTGACTTCTTCTGTTAGCTTTGTGTCAGCTACACAGTCAGGAATGGAAAGCATTTGTGGATGCTAGCCTCAAAGACAACAGGGTCTCAGGGTGGGCTGTTGGAAAACTAATGGGTTTCCTTATGCAGGGCCACTGTGAAGCCAGTCTACTGGGCTGGATGGACCAGAAGTCAAATCCAGTAGACCACTGGTTACGTCCTTATGAGCTTATTATTCCACTGAAATTATTAAAGTAAAGCTGAACTGCCCTGTCTACAGAAGAGACCAGCAGCCTCAAGGAACAACAATATATTGCACAAATACATCGCTAAATCTCACAAAACCAGACATTACTAACTCGGGGTAAAGCATGAATACATGCAAATGGTGAGTCATGTTGGGAGCTATCTTCCCTTAAGCCATTGTTTCTTAAATACTGGGGTGGGCCATCTGGGCGGGGGTGTGGAGCGATGCCGGTGTGTGTGACCCCAGGGAATGTGCTTCTTTTGTCGCAAGGAGTAGGGTTTTTTTTCACCGAACAATAGCACACAGCACAGAGTAGAAGATATGAAGTGCATATTTATTTATTCAAGTTTTAGAGACACCATGGAAAAATATTTAACAGGGATGAAAAGAAAGGAGGAGAGAGATGGAGATAATGAGACAAACGTGAGTCTCCCGAAAGCTAAGATGAGGAAATATGACAAAGTGTATGCTTGGCTTCACTCTGACTACAGTGGGAGATGAGGAAAGACCAGTATGTTTACTGTGTCTAGAAATGTTGGCAGCGGACAGCATGAAGCCAAATAAATTAAGGTGTCATTTAAAATACATTACAACCCAATCACGCTGATAAACCGCTTGAGGTTTCCCCACAAAAACTTGCCGGATATTGCAAACAATCATCCCGGTGGATAGCTGTTAATCTTTTAGATTAGCAAAGATTATTAAGTGTTGACCTATAGCATATTTTAGAACTTTTACAACTCACTGGAAGGTTCCAATGAAACCTTGCTGTTTGTTTTTTTTACTTCAGGCAATAAATTTCCTTATAGTTGAGGGCAACAGGCTAGGTTTAAGGGTTCAACATACTGTAGGTTGTGGTTATAGTTATTTTTGTACAAGTATAAGCCATGCCGAGACCTCGGAGAGGGACGGCATACAAATCTAATAAATTATTATTGTTATTGTTATTGTTAGTGTTAGTGTTAGTGTTAGTGTTAGTGTTAGTGTTATTGCTAGTGTTAGTGTTAGTGTTCGTGTTCGTGTTCGTGTTACTGGTCGTGTTTGTGTTTGTGTTTGTGTTCTTGTTCATGTTAGTATTTGTACGTCACCTTCTTGTGTGATTATATCTGTTGTGTTGCCCACATAGTGTTGTCTTCCAAAAAGGATTTGTTGGATCTGACTAGATAACTTCTGAATGGCCTTCAAGAGGAACCCCAGGTAAAACATTTTGCAATAATAATAGATAATTATAATGTCATATCATACTCAAGGGTGGGCTACTGTCCGGATGGGGGGGGACACAACGGGGTAGCGAAAATGGAGCTCCACCCCAGAGCACACAATTTACACTGAAAGTTATAGAAAGAAAATGCAGGGCGTCCTGCATAAGCCACACCCACGGTGTGGTAGTAAAAATTTTGGTAGCCCTTCACTGATCATACCATATCATAGTAAGCGCCTTCCGTCCTATATCTTTTTTTAAATAATATTTTTTATTGGTTTTGCACATTTGTATATAACATGAAGCAAACATAAAACAGTGCACAGTGCATGTGCCCATTACCCGACTGACAATACCCACCACCACCACCACCAATTAGGGGGTTAAAATATTTACTAGTTTATGTTATTTTATTTCATTAGCTCTAATTTGCATTTGTTTACTATTCAAAGAGTGATTGGAGTTTATTTTTCACATTTTTGTCACAGTCTCTCCTATATCTTGTATTTCTTCTCTACTCTATCCTCTATAACCTTCATTGTGTATTATTGTGTACTGGACAAAATAAAAATAAATAAATAAATCATATATCATATAACTTCACCTCACCTCTCATATCATATCATACACAAACACATACACACAGAGAGAGACACAATTTCAAACTTCTCTGCAGTGTTTTTCCCTCAAAACCTCTGCAAAGTGCCACCAAAAGAGGAATCACTTTGTTTTCCCTCAAATTTCCATCAGAGAAACATTTTGCAATTTGAAGATGTATTTTGAAAGATTTCCTCAGCCTTAAGGGATTGCACTTTGCCTTGCCTATTTTTCAGACTGTGCATTTTGGGTGATTCTATAGCGCTCATTATAGCATTCTTGTGACATCTTTTGATATGGAGGGAGGGGATCATTTAAGCTGGGGTGAAGGGACCATGGACAAATCTTTAGCCACCAATGTTGCTGAAAAGGAATTGATAACGACCCAAATGAAGGCAGTAGTTTCCAGAGAATTGACTCTGCAGATTCTATTCTATATACACCTTTATTGGCTCACTTGTAAAGAGACTGAGGCACTGGTTAAATAAAAAGCACTTGGCTGTAATGTCACTTGAATATTGATTTCCAGATGTGAAATTAAAAAGAGTATATCTGGGATCTACACTATAGTAACCAAGAAAGATAAAATAAGTCATTTGGGAACCCACTAAAGTAAATTATTCAGTTAATAAATGAGATTCATTTCAGAGTTTTAATATGCTTTATAAAGGGCAATCGCCTGAGGCAAAAATATCCCCCATCTATTTTTAACTGACTTAACAACACATTAATGAAGGTTTTTTAAAAAATAAAAAATAAAATCACCAGAATTAAAAACAAAAACCCCAAATTCCCAAGAAAAAGATTTTTAATAATTAAATTAAAACTTTCGTTCCAGGGAAGAAAATTGATTCTTAAAATAATTATACATGGCAAAATGCAGATACAGTAGTACCTCTACCTACAAACGCCTCTACTTATGAACGTTTCTAGATAAGAACCGGGTGTTCAAGACTTTTTTGCTTCTTCTCAAGAACCATTTTCCATTTACAAACCTAAGCCTCTGAAACTGTAACCAGAAAAAGCAGGGAGAAACCTCCGTGGGACCTCTGTAGGAATCTCCTGGGAGGAAACAGGGCCGGAAAAGGTGGGAGAGGCCTCCATGGGGCCTCTCTAGGAATCTCCTGGGAGGAAACAGGTGGGAAGAAGCCTCCATGGGGCCTCTCTAGGAATCTCCTGGGAGGAAACAAGGCCTCCACCCTCCCTGTGGTTTCCCCAATCACACACATTATTTGCTTTTACATTGATTCCTTTGGGAAAAATTGCTTCTTCTTACAAACATTTCTACTTAAGAACCTGGTCACGGAACGAATTAAGTTCGTAAGTAGAGGTACCACTGTATACAGTTTTATGCAAGTAAACTATAGGCATTTCTACTTAGATGGTTGTGCCATTGAATGGAACATTAGTGACCATAAATGACTAGAATCTTGTATAATGGCCCTAGCAGTCCTAGTGTCATACATGAGTAAGAAACATTCCTGTCTGGTAACATACTGTTATAAAGTAGGAAGTCTTTGGCCCAGACACTTACTCTATATTAATGAGTACAAGTTCTAAAGATAAAAAGTAATAGGTAAACTTTATTTTTCATTCACCAAATGTACTTGCAAGACTTCAGAGCATGGTGGAGAAGCTTTTGTGTAGGCGATGGGAGCCTGTGGAGCTCTGTGGTCGATCCATTAACATTGATTTATGAGACATGATCAAATTTGACAGCTGTTTGGAGTTGGGCAATTCTAAAATAAATGCAAACAAACACACAAGCAAAGGGTAAGAGCCTTGGTGGTGCAGTGGTCAGAGTGCAATACTGCAAGCTGCTACTGCTGATCACCAGCTGCCAGTGGTTTGGCAGATCAAATCTCAGTAGGCTCAAGATTGACTCAGCCTTCCATCCTTCCAAGGTTGGTAAAATGAGGACTCAGATTGTTGGGGGCAATATACTTACTCTCTGTAAACCGCTTAGAGAAGGCTGTAAAGCATTATGAAGCAGTATATAAATCTAAATGCTAATGCTGTTGCTAACAATTCAGAAAATGCTGAGGAAGGATAAGTTGCCATCTCATGGAAACTTTGAGTCATTGTTCTAATCCTCCCCTAATACCTATCACAGAATTATAAATTTGGAAGAATACATGAAATCCAAATGTCAGGCTTGATATAATATTTTCAAACTGATCATCCCAAAAATGCTTTTTAAAAAGGCAACTGGACTTTCTGTTTTTTTTTTCTTTGAAGATGTTTTGCTTCTTATCCAAGAAGCTTCTTCAGCTCTGCTCCGATTGTGGGGAATTGAAGGATTTATACTCCTTGCAGAAAGCTGGTCATTTACATTCTTTTAGAGTCATTGAGACCATTTGGAGGTTTACATCTGAGTAGTACAAATGGGTGTGGAACCTTTTTAGAATTTTAATTCATTGTGGCCAGTAAGGGCGCACAAAGTCAGCCTTCTCCAGGTCCTGTCTTCCAAACAATGTCGGTTGGCAGGACCTCAGGGGAGAGCCTTCTCTGTGGTGGCTCTGACCCTATGGAATCAACTGCTTCTTACCTATCTTCCGGAAAGCCATTAAGACCTGGCTTTTCTGGCAGGCCTGGAATTAAATTGACTGCTGTGTGTGTATGGTTCTTTTAAAGTTTTATTTATCGTTATTACTGATTTTATTATGTATTTGTGATTGTATTTTAATATTATTGTATTTATTGCATTTGTTAGCCGCTCTGACTGAGTCTGCTTTCGAATGAGCAGCATATAAATACAGTGGTACCTCTACCTACAAATACCTCTACTTACGAACTTTTCTAGATAAGACCCGGGTGTTCAAGATTTTTTTGCCTCTTCTCAAGAACCATTTTATGTACTTACAAACCCGAGCCTCTGAAACTGTAACTGGAAAAGGCAGGGAGAAGCCTCCATGGGGCTTCTCTAGGAATCTCCTGGGAGGAAACAGGGCCAGAAAAGGTGGGGAGAAGCCTCCAATGGGGCCTCTCTAGGAATCTCCTGGGAGGAAACAGGGCCTGCACTCTCCGTGTGGTTTCCCCAATCACACACATTATTTGCTTTTACATTAATTCCTATGGGAAAAATTGTTTCTTCTTACAAACTTTTCTACTTAATAACCTGGTCACGGAACAAATTAAGTTTGTAAGCAGAGGTACCACTGTTCAATGAATGAATGAATGAATGAATGAATGAATGAATGAATGAATGAATGAATGTAAATAAGAGTGCCACATACTGCCACCTTTTGGCCACTGGATAAAAGGGTTGTTTTAACTGAGGATGCTCAATATTTCAGGCCCAGGATTATGCTTAGTCTTTAAATAGAACATCACAAAGATTTAATGGTACCTATTTTTTCTTGGAGAGGTAAAGGAGCATAAAACTGGCAATTTAATCATGTGTAACCTGAAAAAGACCTTCAATGTATAAAAAAAGATTAATTCTTCCCTTATATACATTTCATTTAATATGATACAATGAAGAAAGCCTTTAAAATGTTGATTTATTGACCAGAATCATAAAGTTTATCCTGAGCATCCTTAATAATAAAAATAACATTACTTTGTTGTAAATATTCCAGCTGAGCACCCATCTCCTTCTCAATATCTTTGCTTTATGACATTCAATGAATATTCAACTTCAGGTTAAAGAGGGGATTGAGTTCCTTTTTAGTGCTTTTAACTTTATGTACGTTGGTTTAAGATATCATTCACATCTATTCCAAAATTCTTCAATGTTTTTGCCCATAAATCACAGAGTAATTGAACCATGTATGTTTATTCAAAGGAATAGAAGCAAAATGTCTGTATAATAGGTCTGGGGAAGCACTAATAGGATCATAATAATTAATATTTTCAGTACATTTTGAAAGACTTTCTAATGTTTTTAAAGCAATATCATTCTCGGTTGGGTTGGGTTGGGTTGTTTGAATGCAACCCAACCGAACCCAACCTGGAATAATAATAATAATAATAATAATAATAATAATAATAATAATTATTATTATTATTATTATTATTATTATTATTATTAGTAGTAGTAGTAGTAGTAGTAGTAGTATTAGTATTAGTATTAGTATTAGTATTAGTATTAGTATTAGTATTATGTCAATACAACACAGCAAACCAGATCACTATGCTGGATTTCGTATTTCATCACCAGTCGGGCACTTCCCAAGCACCTAGGTCTGTGTGATGTAGCGGCGAATTATGTTTGCCGATCCCAGTAAAGCGGCCTTTTGCAATTGACAGATGGAGATTTTGTCAATTCCAATGGTTTTCAAATGTCCGCTGAGATCCTTTGGCACTGTGCCCAGCATGCCAAGTACCACTGGGACCACTTTCACTGGCTTATGCCAGAGTCATTGCAGCTCGATTTTTAGATCTTCCTATTTCACTAATTTCTCTGGCTGCTTCTCCCCAATTCTGTTGTCCCCTGGGATTGCGATGTCGATGATCCATACTTTCTTTTTCTCCACAATTAGGATGTCTGGTGTGTTATGCTTCAGAATTCGGTCAGTCTGAAGTCGGAAGTCCCACAGTAGTTTTGCTTGTTCATTTTCGACCACTTTTTTGGACTTATGATCCCACCAGTTCTTTGCCACTGGTAAATGGTAGTTCCGGCACAAGTTCCAGTGGATCATCTGTGCCACAGCATCATGTCTATGCTTGTAGTCAGTCTGTGTGATCCTTTTGCAGCAGCTGAGTATGTGATCAATTGTTTCATCTGTTTCTTTACAGAGTCTGCACTTTGGATCATCTGTTGATTTTTCAATTCTGGCTTTGACAGCATTTGTTCTAATGGCCTGTTCTTGTGCCGCCAGTATTAGTCCTTCTGTCTCCTTTTTGAGTGTTCCAATAATAATAATAATAATAATAATAATAATAATAATAATAATAATAATAATAATAATAATAATAATAATCCTCATCATCATTATTCATTAGACTTATATGCTGCCCCTCTTCGGTAGTACTCATCTCTTGAGTACTTTTTGAACTAAATAAGCAGAAATTTCCTGATAGTTACAACAATTAATCAGTGAATAGAATAGAATATCTTTATTGGCTAAGTGTGATTGGACACACAAGGAATTTGTCTTGATGCATATGCTCTCAGTGTACATAAAAGAAAAAGATACATTTGTCAACAATCATCTGGTACAACACTTAATGATTGTCATAGGGATCAAATAAGCAATGACAATTCCTATCATCCTTTTCCTCCCACTTAAGACTGTATGACTGTAACTTGTTGCTTGTATCCTAAGATTTTTATTAATATTGATTGCTTCTTAAGTGGGAGGAAAAAGATGATAGGAATTATGAGAAAAAACTAGTAGAAGTGCAGACTTAATACAAAGTTTGACAGTGTTTATGGAATTATTTGTTTAGTAGAGTGATGGCATTCAGGAAAAAACTGTTCTTGTGTCTAGTCTTGGTGTACAGTGCTCTTTAGTGACCTTTTGAGGGTAGGAATTGAAACAATTTGTGTCCAGGATGCAAGGGGTCAGTAAATATTTTCACCGTCCTCTTTTTGACTTGTGCAGTATACAGGTCCTCAATGGAAGGCAGGTGAACAGCAATTGTTTTTTCTGCAGTTCTGATTATCCTCTGAAGTCTGTGTCGGTCTTGTTGGGTTGCAGAACCAAACAAGACAGTTATAGAGCTGCAGATGACAGACTCAATGATTCCTCTGTAGAACTGTATCAGCAGCTCCTTGGGCAGTTTGAGCTTCCTGAGTTGGCTCAGAAAGAATGTGGAAGTGCTTGTCTCCAGAAGTTGTGGATGCTCCAATACTAGAGGTATAAGAAGAGATTGGACAACCATTTATCTGAAATAGTATAGGGCAGTGATGGTTAACCTTTTTTGCACTGAGTGGCAGAACTGAAGCATGTGCATTCTCACATGCACCAGAAGTGAGCAGCTAGCCAGTGCACATGCATGTGGTGGTCAGCTGCTCTCCTGGGTACCATCATGCACATGTGCACCGGCCAGCTGGTGCAGCATGCATGCACGCTGGCCATCTGCTTTCTTCTGGGTTGTGGTGCAGGCTGCACATACACATGACAGAATCCAGAAGAGTGGCTGGCAACGACACACATGCTCACAGAGAGGGCTCTGTGTGCCACCTCTGGCATGCATGCCATAGGTTCACCATCACCATCGCCTTCTGCTGCACGAATCCCAGCGACCAGTTAGGTCCCACAGAGTGGGCCTTCTCTGGGTCCCGTCAACTAAACAATGTCATTTGGCGGGCCCCAGGGGAAGAGCCTTCTCTGTGGTGGCCCTGGCCCTTTGGAACCAACTCCCCCCAGAGATTAGAATTGCCCCCACCCTCCTTGCCTTTTGTAAGCTTCTTAAAACCCACCTCTGCCGTCAGGCATGGGGGAACTGAGATATTATTTCCCCCCTAGGCCTTACAATTTACGCATGGTATGTTTGTTTGTATGTATGTTTGGTTTTATAGTAAGGTTTTTTTTTAGTTGTTTAGTATTGAATTGTTACATGCTGTTTTTTATCACTGTTGTCAGCAGCCCCGAGTCTGCGGAGAGGGGAGGCATACAAACCCAATAAATAAATAAATAAATGAATGAATGAATGAATGAATGAATAAACAAACAAACAAACAAACAAACAAACAAACAAACCAATCAATCAATCAATCAATCAATCAATCAATCAATCAATCAATCAATCAATCAATCAATCACAGGTATAGGATCTTCTGCTTGAGCAAGGGGTTGGACTAGAATACCTCCCAAGTCCTTTCCATTTCTATTATTCTATTAAAATTTCCAAAGCTCTAACAAGTTAAATTTTGAACTTCTGCCTGTAATGGCTACTGACCACTTCAGTTAGCATACTTTCTGACCATATGTGCTCTGGCCAATGAAAACTGAAGCCATGTTCACCTCCTGACTTCACTTTGAAGAAATATTGGGGGCCCAAATGAGCAAAACACTTCTTTGAAGATCCGCACAGATCTCAAAGATAATAATTTACAACTTGAAGAGGAACATCTTTTAAAAGTTTCCTGGCAGAGAAAAGTCTTCAGAAGGTAGCAGAACAGTACTAAATATCATAATTAAGCTCTTGGGGTTGAGAATGGCACAGTGAAACACTGCCATCACAAAGGCTATCTTTTTAGGTTATTTCTATCCTGTCGCGACCTTCAATTTGAGGCTTGGTGGGTTTGGATGTAACATTCTAGGTGGATATTTTTTAAGAAAAGTCACAACCTGAATCTATGCCTAAGGAACAGGGAAGGAGTCCCGTGGAAATATTATGTTTTATATTATGTGTCATTCTATGTCATTTGACAGATCAAAGGCTTTAATGGGCCATTTGTGTCAAAGGTTATCAAGTCCATCACTCTCTGCTGTGGTGCTAGTTAGCGAATGGCAAATCAATCCAATTATTATTGCCTTTTGTTCAATTGCAAATTAAGTTGGTGACAATCCAGTCTGATGAAATACATTAAACACTTTAATTAAAATTGTCTGGGAAAATTGCTAGCAGTCATTGCTGATTTGTTTCCAGACTCAGCCCAGGCAATATGAGTCTGGTTGCTTGGGATCTTTGAAAGTTGACTGTGCTCAGAACACTTTTTTGGCAAGAAGGATTTTATATTTGGGACTTCACTATTTCCCACAAGCACAGATATCTCTGATAATGAGAGTACCAATGTGTCTCATAGTATAGAAGGTGCAGAGAATGGTTTTGAAGGACAGGCAAAAGAAGCACTATAAAGTGATAGTTAAATAAGAGAAGCTTGAGTGCAAGCCATTAAAATAATGAAAAAAATATCATCATCACCACCACCACCACCACCACCACCACCACCACCACCACCACCACAACAACAACAACAACAATAGAGGTGGAAGGGACCTTGGAGGTCTTCTATCCCAACCCCATGCTTAGGCAGGAAATTCTACACTACTTCAGACAGATGGTTATCCAATGTCTTTTTTAAAACTTCCAGTGTTGGAGCATTCACAACTTCTGGAGGCAAGCTGTTCCACTGATTAATTGTTCTAACTGTCAGGAAATTTCTCCTTAGTTCTAAGTTGCTTCTCTCCTTGTTTAGTTTTCACCCATTACTTTTTGTTCTACCCTCAGGTCCTACCCTTAGGGACTTAGATAAGCCTGTTCCTAACTCACATGAAAAAAAAGGCAAGAAGAGGGAAGCATCTTTAAACTTGTGAGATTCCATTACTATAATATTACAATTAAGTAGTCTTAATCCATATTATGTGGATTTCCAAGTTTGGTCTATCTTTTTTGAGCTAACAGGGTGGTCAGCTCAATTCTTCTCTGTCATGGCTCCTGTCCTCTAGAAGACCATTCTTCCCGAGATGCACGCAACTTTCAAGCTTGGTTGTGTAAGATATAGAAGCTATGGCATGTGTCTGTTGTGTTGCTTGTTGATTTTTTCCTCCAGACTTTTTTTTTTTTTAATTGCAATGTCTGTGTTTTTAAGTGCATTGCACTAGAGCATTTTGTAAGATGCTGCAAGAGATATAAAGAATGAAGGAGCAAGACCCTGGTAGTTAGGATATGTTATGTGCAAGATTGTGGTTCAATGAATTGTGTAACTGTACATATGAAACCACAAAGGAACAGAGGTTAAATGTCATATATAAGAGTGTAAGGAGCTTGTAAATACAAGTTCCCCTCTTCTAGAAAAAGACCACAATCTTAAAAAAACAACAACAATGGTTTAAGTCAGGGGTGTCAAACCCAAGGCCCTGGGGCCAGATCCAGCCTGCAAGGTACTTAGATGTGTACTTAAATGTGACTCCTGGAAACAGCAAAGGACCACCCAATGGTGCTTCTGCCAGCAAAAATGAGCCCCAAGTTCTGTTTTCAGCTGCCATAGGCTCCTGCAACCTTCTGCCAGTGAAACGGAGCTCGGGAAGGCCTGCGTGTGGCCCTCCCAAGCTCCTTTTTCTCTGGAAGAGGATTTCAGGAGGCTGTGGCAGCCAATAACAGAGCTCAAGAGTCTGTTTTCACTGGCAGAGGACTTGGGTCACCACAGGCGCCCCCGACCCGAGTGATGTGGATATTTTATAATGAAAGTGCAAGATAAACTATAAGAAGAGAATTTTCAGATTAGTTATCTCGCATGTGAGCGAGATTTTGCTTCTGCGCATTTATTTATTTATTTATTTATTTTTATGCTGCCCTTCTCCTTAGACTCAGGGCGGCTTACAACATGTTAGCAACAGCACTTTTTAACAGAGCTAGGCTATTGCCCCCACAATCCGGGTCCTCATTTTACCCACCTTGGAAGGATGGAAGGCTGAGTCAACCTTGAGCCGGTGATGAGATTTGAACCGCTGACCTTCAGATCTACAGTCAGCTTCAATGGCCTGCAGTACAGCACTCTACCTGCTGCGCTACCCCATGCTCAGGAAGCAAAAAGAATGTGCAGAAATGTCCAAGCTAACAATGGAATTGCAAAACAAGGATGAGACAGATTTCTACAAAGCATGGGACAAATGGTACCTCTGGTTAAAAAAAAGGAATTACTTAAAAATTATTCATCAAGAAAAATATCCAACAAAAACAACTTGAAAAACTAGCAACCTACATCACAAATCGTAACATCAAATTGAAACGACAAACTGTAAACATCGATTGACACGAACTTTAAATTACAAAGAAAACAAACCCTTAAACCACTGATACGTATTGGTACTAACAATTACATCCAAAACATATGGATAAAACTTTAGGGAAATTTACACCACCTATGTGATTAAACCACAGGCCGCACAGCATGAAAGCCCCAGCTCTAAAGCTGGCCTTCTCTTCTTACCACTCCCCTTTTGCTCCAATTTCCTATCCCCCTTCCCCTTATATCTCTTTCCCTTCTTCCCCAACCCCCTACCTTTCTTCTTTTCTCCCTCCCCACCTACGTGTACTATATAAGTAAATTATAAATGTTAGAATGTATATTATATATATCCCTTTTGCTTTTCTGGACCCTGTTTTTAATGTATATATTCAATAAAAATATATATTTTTTTTTAAAAGGAAGCAAAATTCCACAAGGGGACATGTGCGTGAGAGAGATTTCGGCAATTGTTTTCTTCTGCACATGTCTCTTTATGAGATTTTGCTCCCTATGCATGCGCAGAAGCAAATTCTTGCTTCAATGCATGGAAACATGGAGCTGCACGCACAGCGCATTGGTAGCAGCAGCCACGGCAACCCCCACCTGACTTTAAACCTTAATACATAACAGAATAGGTCACGCATTAGTCAATGTGTATCCCACCTATAACCCTTTGGGTGGAAACAAGTATAAAAATTTGCTTCTGCATGTGTTCATGAATGTACCCAAGGAACATTTTTTACTGTGTTCATCTGGGTTTGATTCAGATTCTTCAAATTCAGACAAAAGGTATTTTGGACAGTTTCAAACTGTGTCCTGAGTAAGTACTGGTTCCAAACCTTATCATGCCCATGTTCAGCCCTCCTGAGATCTGTTTTCACTGGCAGAGGGTTGCAGAAGGCCGTGGCAGCCGAAAACAAAGTTTACAAGCCCATTTTCTTTGGCAGAAGCACCATGGGCCAGTCCTTCATTTTTTCCAAGGTGGCCTTAAGAACCAGATCTAAGTACCCTGTGGGACAGAACCTGTCCCCGGGCCTTGAGTTTGACCCCCCTCCTCCAGATGGCTTTTCACAGGAAAAGCAAAGGTGTTGGTGCCAAAAATAACCCCTGCTATGTTATTTGTATGGCATGTTTACTGTTTAATTCTTGTTAAGAAAGCTGCAATCTTAGACTTTCTTCCTTGGGAATAAACCATATTGAATCTTTGAGAGTCACACAGTGGTGTAGTAATAAATGTACAAGCACCGCTGTGTTGCACTGCAAGGTGTCAAAACAACTGATTGGCATGCTGGGCATCACAGCTCAGCTCTGCTGTCAGCAGACTTGCAGAATTCCTGAAAATGTAATAATCAGTTCTCATGAGCTGATACAAGCCAGCTCCAGCTCACCAGTGGAGTCACATCTCATTAGGCTTCAGAAGACCAGCTCTTTCAACAGATTGTTGGATTGCTGAGAAGGTGCACAGGGAAAAGTCACACGCAAGTACTTAGTTCAGAAATGTATAGATCGAAGACAATCCTTTAAGGAACTGAGAGATTGACTGTAAGCCTTGGCGTTGAAGAAAAGAAACAGCAAAGTTATCTTACATATCATATTGAAATAATCATGCCCATGTTTTGATTCTCAAATATTACCAGGAATTGACTTCAAGAAAGATCTCATTCAGAACAACGATGGTGCAGTGGTTAAAATGCAGTACTTCTGCTGCCTGCAATTTGGCAGATCCAATTTCACCAGGCTCAATGTTAACTAAGCCTTCCGTCCTTCCAAGGTGGGTTAAATGAGAATCCAGATTTTGAAGGTAATATTCCGACTCTGTAAACTACTTAGAAAGGGCTTTAAAAACACTGTAAAGAAGTATATAAGTCTAAGTGCTATTGTTATTGCTATTCTGATGGAAATTGCAATTCATATGATAGTCCTGTGTGCATGATGCTCTAAACCATGTAGCGATTTGTTCCAGTCCAGAAAAATGTTATAGATATATTTAATAAACTATTATGCATCAAGATATTATAATTATGTGCCAAAGAATTGAGGCCTTTGAACTATGGTGCTGGAGAAGACTCCTACGAGTCCCTTGGACTGCAAGTTGACCAAACTGGTCAATCCTAGAGAAGATCAACCCTGACTGCTCTTTAGAGCAGATGAAACTCAAATACTTTAGCCACCCAATAAGAAGGAAGGAGAAGAGCCTATTGCTGGGAACGATTAAGGGCAAAAGAAGAAAAGGATGGCAAAGAATGAGATGGATGGGTGGGTGGATGGATGGGTGGATTGATGGAGTCACCAAAGCAGAAGGCATCAGCTTAAATGGTCTCCCGGTGATGGTAGAGGACAGGAAGACCCGGATAAATGTTGTCCATGGGGTCGCAATGGGTTGAACACAACTTCACAACTAACAACAAATTATAATTATATATTATGGCATTATAAATAAATATTCGATGATATAGACTATTATAATGCAATGAACTCCTTCAATTATTATAACTATATTTTACGGTATGTTCTATTGACTTAATTTTTTTTCTTTGATTATTGTGATTATTGCCAGAAATACCTGGAATAGAATAAGTTATATAAATAAATAAATTCATTAACAATTTCTTTTATATTGATTTACCACCTAATTCCATGTGACAGATAAATCTAAAAGTGGGGCTATACAACAGCTAACTCCCTTCTAATCCTAGATGTGGAACCTGGTGGTAGAAGTGATGTAAAGCAGATCAGAATATATTTACAGCTTTAGAGTCTGTCTTTCACCTAATACTATTGGATTTCTCTCTCTTAAAATACTGGGAAAGGATTAGCCTTTCATTATCTTGTGCAGTAGTTTCTGCCACAATTAGATCATTGGGTTTGTTTGTTTATTTGTGTGTTTGTTGGAGCGGACAACCACCAATTTGTCAAGTTAGCCAGAATTTCAGTCAGTGAGTAAAGAATCTGCATTTGGAATAACACTGATGATTAAAAGCTACAGCTTGCTCAGCATTTTTATGCATGAACCTGTGTAGTGGGAATTACAGTTCTTGATTTCCCTGAACTAAAAGTTCTTACAAACTGCAGAGTGGTAAGCATGCAAATTCTATATTCTCAGCCATCAGCAGAACAAAGGAAATGGGATCACTTGTAATGTAGAGTTTCTGAAGATCATCGAGAAATGTGCATATTTATATTATTATTATTATTATTATTATTATTATTATTATTATTATTATTGTTGTTGTTGTTGTTGTTGTTGTTGTTGTTGTTGTTATTATTATTATTATTATTATTATTATTATTATTTATTGGATTTGTATGCCGCCCCTCTCCGCAGACTCGGGGCGGCTAACAACAGCAGTAAAACAGTACAACAAAATCCAATACTAAAAAAAAAAACAGTTAAAAACCCATTATATAAAAACCAATCATACATACAAACATACCAATACATAAAATTATGAAGGCCTAGGGGGAAAGTGTATCTTAGTTCCCCCATGCTTGGCGGCAGAGGTGGGTTTTAAGCAGCTTACAAAAGGCAAGGAGGGTGGGGGCAATTCTAATCTCTGGGGGGAGTTGGTTCCAGAGGGTCGGGGCCACCACAGAGAAGGCTCTTCCTCTGGGTCCCGCCAAGCGACATTGTTTGGTTGACGGGACCTGGAGAAGACCCACTCTGTGGGACCTAACTGGTCGCTGGGATTCGTGCGGCAGAAGGCAGTCCCTGAGATATTCTGTAATACTTTTTTGCCAATTTGGCTAATGAAATAGTTAAAAATAATATAATTAAACATAATTTAAATATATTAAAAGTAAAAGATTATTTAGAAAAATAGCAAGAACACCCAGCATCAAGATGGTTTGCAAAGGAGATTTGATGTTAAATAAATTATATAATATTTTTCTTTCAAATTATTAGAACCAGACCAAATACTTTTTTGTATTATATTGCACGCATGTGGATGTATATACATATAAACACAGTCATATATCTGTGTCTGTGAATTACTCCCAATTTGGACCAGTTCTTAGAACCGATAGTGCCAGACGTAAATGGTAGAATCATGCTAGAAAAGACAATAGGGCTAAGAACAACAAACCCCAGACCATAGTATTACAAATTAAAGAATAATAAATAAATAAATGATTTTCTTTTTCTTTTTTAAAAACAATTTTAATTGAAATATATACTTTAAAAACAAAACATATAAACACTTAAGACAAACAATTATACATACATACATGGGAAAAAAAGAATATTCAGTTAAATTATTGATGTCCATTAAACACAACATCTTCATAGTCTTTTTTACAGCTATTACAAACGATAAATCTGAAAAAAAAAAGCTGGTTATTTGATGTATCAAATCAATCAATATTACAATATTTATTTATTTATTTGTTTATTTGTTTGTTTATTTATTTATTTGTTTGTTTGTTTGTTTGTATGCCGCCCCCCTCCGTAGACTCAAAATATCTCTTAAAATGTTATTAGTTAAGTAACTTTATCCTTTTTATCTTATATTTAATTCATAACTATGTATTAGTTTTGTTTTTGTTTTTGTTTCTAACCATTTGTTTGTTTCTAACCATTCGTTTGTTTGTTTATTTATTTACTTACTTACTTACTTACTTACTTACTTACTTACTTACTTACTTACTTACTTACTTACTTACTTACTTACTTGATTTTTATGCCACCCTTCTCCTTAGACTCAGGGCGGCTTACATCATGTTAGCAATAGCACTTTTTAACAGAGCCAGCATATTGCCCCCACAATCCGTCCCTCGGAAGGATGGAAGGCTGAGTCAACCTTGAGCCAGGGATGAGATTTGAACCGCTGACCTACAGATCTACTCCAGTCAGCTTCAGTGGCCTGCAGTACAGCACTCTACCTGCTGCGCCACCCCGGCTCATAAAATGTATTCCAATGATTTTCAGTGGTGTGGCTCATTATTAAAACTCTATAGTACATAATGAACAGATTATTAAAATTGCACATTGCAGGAACATTAGAGAGATAATTCTCTAACTTCCAGGACAGCAATGGTGGACTGAGCATCGTCTCCACCAACGGTGATAAAAACAGGAGCCAGTGAATGGATTGGCTCCTTGGAAATCATTGCCCATAAGTTTGCTCCATATAAAATCTCCCTGAGACTTTGTAAAACAACATTTTTCAGCAGCATTGAGAGGTCTGTGGGAACCAGAGTATTAGTGAATTGCTACCAGCAAGGTAGGGAACGGCATACCGGTAGCGGACACCAGATTGTGCAATTTCCATGGAGCCACTACGGTGCCAGTCCTATGGATGCCGTCATCTTTTTCTTTAATTTTTCATATTTTTGCTTCATGCGCAGAAGTGAAATTTCATGAGGGGATGTACGTGCGAACAAAATTTCGGCTATTTTTTGCTTCTGCGCAGATGTGAAAGCAAAATAATTCCCGAAATCTCATGCTCGTGTGCACGTCCCTCATGAAATTTCAGTGTGTTTTTTGCTTCCTGTACAAGCTGGGATGTGCGCGCACTATGCGTACATGCAAGAGAACCAAAGCTGCACGCACAGCGCACCGGTAGCGGCGGTAATGGCAATCCACCATTGAACTAGGGGAATAAATATATTGCCTAAATCAAGATTCGGCATCTGCTAAAGAGCTCAGGGTTTGTGTGCTTTCTCTCTTAACTATTTTAGGAAGCTGCTTATTACTGACTTCTTTGAAGTTAAGAACCTTCCGAAGGGAAAGCTTTCAAGCTTTACTAGGTCACAGGAAAAAAAACATCCTTCTACCCTGAATGAAAGAAACTTCAATGTAAGTTTAAGGATTAAAAAGAAAAGTATCACTTTTCGGTAAGCAACAGAAGGGGGACTAGAAAGTGGATTTTGGAAAGTTAAAGGACTTGAAAGAGTATTTCCTGTGGAGTGTTTAAAAATTTATAAAAGATTGTCTGAATATTCTGAAATCAATTGTAAGAAATCCTCCTGTGGGAAAGTTTTATCGATTGGAAAATAAATAGATATTAACAGGGGACTTGAAGGCTGTCTAGATGGATCCAAAGAGAACAAAGAACTATTCTTAAAGGAGAAAAGACCCATTAATACAATGGAAGAATTATATTTGACTACAGAAGAAATCATGGCTGTTTGGGAACAATGTACTGTACTAAAAGTTACTTAAAAGAATGGTTCAAGGTTTCATAGTTTAGCAGAAGATGTAGAAGAACAATAGATTTCATTCAATAAAATAGAGACTAAGACTGATTTGAATGTGGATTTGGAGAAGAGATTCTGAATTGTTCTATAAAAGAGGGAGTGGATATGAAAATGGATTTTAAAATGTCAATGTATAGCAGTGACATTGGAAAAAGATGCCAAAAATGATGTATAAGTGAAACTGGATGTGCTGTTAAAAACTAAAGAGGACATGCAAATACTATATCAGAAAAGTGATGTGGAATGCCTGAAACCAAGATTTTTGACATGCGATAAAGATGAAGAATTGAAAGTGTTCCCGAAGAGAGATCAAGAGAAAATGATAAGAAATCAACTTGTGAGGCATTATTTGATGGGTTTAAAGGCTGATCTTTTATCGAGTAAACCAAAGGCTTACAAAAGGAATTTGTTTGACCAGGTTTAAAGTATATATGTTGTGCTTCTGGTAACTGCTAATGAGATTCCCTTTCAACCAGGACTGATGAGGCTGTAAAGAATCGTTTAGAGGTAGGGAGAGATTTATTTTGCTTTATTTCTAAGATAAAGAGATAAATTTGTATAACAAAATGGAATTTCTTCATCAAGATTAAAATATCTATTTTCCAGTAGCTCTCAATCCGTAATAGCAGTTGAATGATAAGTGTCTGCAGTCTGATTACTGATAAAAGGTGAGCTATGGAAAGAAGTGTTTTTTTCTTTTTAACTAGAGAAGTTACTCAAATTATTTATATTTGTCTGGTGGGAGGAGAACTCATATATGTTCTCTTTTTTCCATCTCTCTTCGCTTTTTCCCTTTACTTTTTATTTTATATTTTCCATACTTTAAATTAGTTTTATATATCTTTGTACTTATAAACAATGTGCAATTATCAATTACTTTGTGTTCTGCCCGCGTGTCTCAACCACCTGTAATTACAGGGTAATTAGTCCAGGAAGACACACTCCACACGATAAAAGGAAAACCCAAAAGTTTTTATAAACAGAAAAACAGCTCCCTTTTTAAATGTCAAAGGGATTTTCTGGTACACACAAGACACAGGTTAAATGCAGTCCAATTGCTCACCCAATAACTTGGAAATTGAGTCCAATTCTAAAGTCCAAAGAGTTCACACACACAATCCTGAACAGAAAAAACCACGATCTTGACGAAACAATGAATCAGATAAACTGCCATGAGGCTAAAACATCAGGCTGCACTTTTATCTGTAGCACTAATTACAGCAGCCCTACCGAACCATAGGTGGCCTCATTTTCTCTTGTAATAATCCTTCAGTTATTGTCTCCTATATATCACTCTACGCATGCGTGGATGTGTCATTAATTCTTGTTCAGAATCCAGGGATGATACAGATGACGGATCTCCTCCTGGGCTGTCTGCCAAACTCCCCTCTTCCCTGTCACTCACACTTCCTTGGTCAGAGGAGACTTCGTCGGCAGATTCTACTGGGAGCAAAACAGGCCTGCAGCATGTGGATGTCTCCCCCACATCCACATCCACATTCCTTGGGGAAGGAGCTGGGCCAGAGCTAACCACAAAACATTGTAGCTTGCACTTTATTATCATTAGGATTTCAGATTAGTATTTGCTCTTTTTAAATAGAAAACAGCCTCACATAATTTTAAAATGCTAATTTTGCAAGTCAACATTCACATAGATGAAACTGTCATCCCTATATCAGATTGTGTGGCCTCCACTTATAAATTTTATCATGGGGATGTTTCCTCTTTCAGAGGCAGATGTTGGCAAGACTGAAGACTATTTTTATTTTCATTGGTTCAAGTAGCGTAAGCTTGCAAATCTGCTCCCCCCCCCCTTTTATAACCATGTGAGATATGTTTGATACATTTTGTAACCCTCTTAGACCAAGCCAAGCCCAAAAGTGTCAGGAAATTTCTAGAAGCCTGGCACTCTGATATTAGCTATCAACAGACACATATACATAAATGATATCTACATACTGTGCAAAAGAGACAATCAAGAAGCCAAATAGGGAACAAAAAGACCTAAGTACCTCTCCACTAGCAATGAGCACCCAGATCAGCGTAGATAAAATCCAGAATTAATATCAGACCAACAATTAAGTAAACAATATCCCAGTCAATGAAGTCAACAGTAAACAGGCCAACCCAAAAAATCTCTAAAGGCTCCCTCCACTTACAGGCCAAGTCACTAGAATATAAATGGACAGCAAACTGCACTCCTTACTGATGACGTTAGCTAGTTTGGGAAATGAAACGCACCAAGGCCCTTTGAGATGTTTGCACATATTTTCAACATAGCCTGGATTTAAACTACATTTTCTTTCCTGCCTCTTTGGAAACTATTCTTTCCACTCTTCCTCATGGCCATCCTCTTTACTCTGCACATAAACCACAGGAATGGAAAATTCCTTAGAGTGTTCCTGGCTAATATTCCTAAATATGTTCACCCTCTTTGCTTGGCATACATAGCTATGTGTGCTAATTATATCCCCAAATTTGCGTGTACTGTCAACTTGCAGAAACCATCTATTTAATGTCTCTTGCCTTTAAGCTGTCAATTTTCTTTTGCCTTCATCTCCATGATGGGATATGACTCACAAATAGGATATGCCTATAATATCCCTTTCCCCCAGCAAGATGCAGTGTAACTGTATAAGGCAAGCTAAGCAAAAAAAACAACAACCCACCTTAAAATATTATATTTGACAGTTCTGTGGAGGACAAGCTATATAGATACAGTGGATCGAACAGACACCCTCTATTTTATATAGGATTTCTTGACATGGTAAAAGTATTCTTCATTCTTTTCTAATGAATTATAGCATCCTCTACAATGGATTGCAGTACAGTTTGAAGAGGTAGCAATGAAGGTTAGGAAATCTTCTCAATCTTGGCTTTGTGTTGATCTCTTCTGATTTGGACATCAAGAATCCACAATCATAATAAGATTAAAGGGGTTTTTTGTCCACTTGTTTATGTCTTCATTGGATTCAGGATAATTTCTGCATCAGCCATCCTCTAAAAATAATATTGATATAACAGAATGACAGATTTGGAAGAGACCTTGGAGGTCTTCTAATCTATTTCCTGATCAGGCAGGAAACCCTATGTCATTTTAGATGATTGTCCAATCGCTTCTTTAAAATTTCCAGTGATGGGGCATTTACAACTTGGGGCTAATTGGCTGCTCCCCTAACCTATTGAAGGGATGATGACGTGGGAGCCAATTTGCAGGAAACAACTTCGTTCATATTCCTTTGTGCTTTGTCTTCAGAAATGTCTGATCGACTCTTGTTCTCTCTCTTGGCATTTTTCCAAGACATTTGCCAACCATTATAAGATTATTGTTATCTACAAGACTGTTTACTCAGAATAGAGGTATTACCGTATTTCATGGACTCGTGCAGGCTGTTAACGAAGGAGAATTAACAGCCAGTGTTCAGAAAAGACTGTTTTAAACTGTATTTGTGTTTGACAACTATTAAGAAAGCTCATTAGTAGTCCTTAATTAGTAAAGTAAAGTTTTTACAGACTTTGTGTGTGTTTTGTTCTTTGTGGTCTACAGATGGGGCAGAACAATATGTTCAGAGTGCTAGGACTGGTTTGTCTTTTTAATTGAGTAATATAATATGAAATGAGGGATGAGTAGTCAAAGTTGCTGCTGATACTAAAATGTCCAGGGTAATAAAAATAAAACTGGAAAGAGCTTCAAAAGGAATACTTCAAGTTTGAGAGAATCTTCAACTGATTGTAAATGGAAACTTCACTTTGATACACACAGTACAAAGGGATGCACATTGACACAAAATACCCGCTTTTCACAAATATATTAATGGGAGTTGGGCTGTCTGTGACCAATCAAGAAGAGCTCTTACAATTGTGGTGGATAGTTTAATGAAAATGTCAGTCCCATTTATAGCTTATATAAAAAGGAGGACATTTTATGTTTGCAATTGCGAGCAGAAAATGAAGGAGCTCTTTTGAAGAACTCGGGGGAAACTGCACTTGGCATTCTGCATACGGTTCTGGGCATCATGTCTCAGAAATGATATTATAGAACTGAAAAATGTTCAAAATCAACCAAAGCAGTTAAAGGGCTAGAACATCTGTTCTACAAAAATGATTTGTTGCAGCTGAGGCTTTTCAGCAAAAGGAAAGATAGGATAAAGAAAGACCTGATAAAGACAATTATACAATTATAGATGCTGTGCAGACTATGGACATAAAGGAGGGGATCTGTCCTTTCTGGGGTCATTCATTAAAGTAGGGTACACAATTTCTTTTGGGTTGAAGGTCGCAACAAGCTTTGTGCCGCATGTTGAGAATCAAACTTGCATGATTAGGGGAGGGAAATATAGAAAAAGGATTTCAGAGTTTCTCAAGGGTAAAATACAATGTATTTTATGTGCCCCTTAAACACCTTAAGTCTCTTATTAACACCCAGGATGGATGAGGAGGAAGAGGAAGATGGAAGGACAAAATAAAGGAGCACTTTGGCTGGGTTTTATTTTATCTTATTTTTTTCATCTTTATATTTTAATATAAAGGAGATTCTAGAGAGATTCAGAGCTGATGCTTTTCAAATGCCATCAACTTATTATAGTACTGTTGCTTACAATCATATTCTTTTTCAAAACCACCTGCAGAGGTGTGAAATCCAGCAGTTCTAACAGGTACTGAAGAACTGGTAGCAGAAGTTTTGAGTAGTTCAGAGTACCAGCAAATACCACCCCTGGCTGGCCCCAGAGTGGGGTGGAAATGGATATTTTATTATTTTATTTATTATTTTGATATTTCTCCTCCTACCTCTCCGGTCGATTGCAGTCGGTGTTAGTGGGGGGTCAGAGGTCGACCTCTACGTCTCTCCCTTGTGGGGTGCCTCAGGGGTCGGTCCTCTCCCTCCTGCTATTTAATATCTACATGAAACTGCTGGGCGAGATCATCCAAAGGCATGGGGTGAGGTATCACCAGTATGCAGATGATATCCAGTTATACATCTCCACCCCATGTCCAGTCAATGAAGCAGTGGATGTGATGTGATGTGGCAGTGCCTGGAGGCTGTATGGGTGTCAACAGACTCAAACTCAACCCTGATAAGACGGAGTGGCTGTGGGTTTTGCCTCCCAAGGACAATTCCATCTGTCCGTCTATTACCCTGGGGGGGGAACACTGACCCCCTCAGAGAGGGTCTGCAACTTGGGAGTCCTCCTCGATCCACAGCTCACATTGGAAAAACATCTTTCAGCTGTGGAGAGAGGGGCGTTTGCCCAGGTTCGCCTGGTGCACCAGTTGCGGCCCTATTTGCACCGGGAGTCACTGCTCACAGTCACTCATGCCCTCATCACCTCGAGGCTCGACTACTGTAACGCTCTCTACATGGGGCTACCTTTGAAAAATGTTCGGAAACTTCAGATTGTGCAGAATGCAGCTGCGAGAGCAATCATGGGCTTTCCTAAATATGCCCATGTTACACCAACACTCCGCAGTCTGCATTGGTTGCCGATCAGTTTCCGGTCACAATTCAAAGTGTTGGTTATGATCTATAAAGCCCTTCATGGCATCGGACCAGAATACATCCAGGACCGCCTTCTGCCCACAGAGGTCCCACAGAGTCGGTCTTCTTCAGGTCCCGTCGACTAAACAATGTCGTCTGGCGGGACCCAGGAGAAAAGCCTTCTCTGTGGCGGCCCTGACCCTCTGGAACCAGCTCCCCTGGAGATCAGAATTGCCCCACCCTCCTTGCCTTTTGTAAGCTCCTCAAAACCCACCTCTGTCATCAGGCATGGGGGAACTGAACTACTCTTTTCCTCCTAGGCCTATACAATTTATGCATGGTATGTTTGTGTGTATGTTTGGTTTTAATAAGTTTTTTTAAATTATTTTAAACATTAGATTTGTTACATGCTATTTATTACTGTTGTTAGCCGCCCCGAGTCTATGGAGAGGGGCGGCATACAAATCTAATAAATAAATAAATAAAATAAATAGATATCCTTCCCCCAGGAGTGGGGAGGGAATGGAGATTTTGCAGTATACATCCCCTGCCGTGCCCACTAAGCTATGCCCACAGAACCAGTAGTAAAAAAAAATGGATTTCACCACTGCACCTCTATCTTTTATTTTCCTAGTTGACAAAAAATTCATCTCCCCCAAATTGGATACCTCAACTTTGAATTTTGGCACAGTGCTCTTAGAGAAAAGTGGGGGGAAAAGTACCTGGATATGGCCAAGAGAAATTCTATATTGGAAGCAAGGAATATAAAGCAAAACAACTGTAGCTTCTTTTAAAAATAGAACAGAGATACAGTACAGTAGATTTTGCTTTGAGGCAGTGTAAAAAGGAGGCAACATATTGGACTGCTAATTGACCAGGGGAAAACTCAGCATGCTCTATTCCTCGGCTTTTAATTGGCATTTGATCTGCAGAAATCAGTAAGTGAAGGTTTATTCAAGTTAAGAATTGTTTCCTGCTTCCCTGTTGGCTATCTTGGTGTTGGAAAGGGAAAAGGGCAAAATAAACGACATTACATATCCTGCAAAATCACTGCTCACAGTGTATTTATGGGGGAAAAGACCGAGGACCATAAGCTGAGGGAATGTTTGTGTGTAAACCATGATGTGCATGAGTTAGTTAGGAAATCTTGTAGGCCCCAAGAGAGAAATGTATGTAGGAATGCAGGGATGTCAAAAAATCTGATTTTTTCCCCCTCCCACAATGGATGAATGGCAGCAAAAATTGATGGCTAAATTGACTGCTTTTATTAAAGAAAGGGGGGGGGGGGGAATACCATATTTTTCAAAGTATAGGACACACCTTTTTCCTCCCTAAAAGAGGATGATAATTTGGGTGTGTTTTATACTCTGAATGTAGCTTTTTCTCACACAATGGATGAATGGCAACAAAAGTTGATGGCTAAATTGACTGCTTTGATTTAAAAAGGGGGGGGGATATTTTTCAGAGTATAAGATGCACCTTTTAACTCCCTAAAAGAGGCTGATAATTTGGGAGTGTTTTATACTGAATGTAACTTTTTTTTCAGCCCTAACTAGATGCTAATGATCTTCTCAGCTCTTACTGGTGTTTTTTTTGCAAGCTCTTTCATTGTTTCTCTCTGCGAAGAATATTTTCCAAGCCCTAAATCTTTGTAGGATTTTTTGCATTGCTCTAACTTGCTCCAAATAAGTCTCTTTCCAGCCCTAACCAGATGCTAACAATGTTCCCAGCTCTTACCGGCTTGCAAGCTCTTTTATTGTTACTCTCTGTGAAGAATGTTTTCCAAGCCCTAAGCCTTTGCAGGGTTTATTCCATTGCTCTATTTTCTCAGAATATTTCTTTTCAGGTGCTAATGATGTTCACAACTCTTACTGGCTTGCAAGCTCTTTCATTGTTACTCTCTCTGAATAAAGTTTTTTTAAAGCCCTAACCAGGGGATAAAATTATGTGCTGGCTAAGGATGCTAGCCAGATGAATACCTGGTAGGCAGATTTTTTTCCCCTATTTTCCTCCCCCAAAACTAAGGTATGTCTTATACTCTGAAAAATATGGTACTTTTGTTTCTACTTGGAAACCACTTCTGGGCTTTGTGCTGGAGGTAGGAAAAAAAATGAAACTTTGACTTTTACTGATTAGATAGATTTGTTGTAAAAATGCCTAGTTTATACTACTATGTAAAGTAAAAAGTTAAGGTTTGATGCTATTATCTTACTCTACTGCATCCAAGGGAGTCAGAAGCCAATGCTTTTCCATGAAAAGTCTAGAATACCAGAATTGTAAGGGAGAAGTATAGCTCAGGGGTGGTATGTTGCATAAATAAGGGGTGCAAAGAATTTGTACTTCCTGACCTACGTTCCTCTTTCTTGGGAACGAAGGCCCATTCTCTAGATATCTGCATAGGATGGGCAGAACCACCATTGATAAAATGATTGTTCAATACAGTCAGAGTTGGTTTTAAAAGGGGTTTAGCTTATTCTAGAGCAAAATTAATGTTCATATATTTCCCATTTCAAAACAGATGATGTGTTTGGTTCTGCACTATTAGAACCCAGTGTTACATATTCTAAATTGAGGATTATGTCTTAGTGTGTTCTGTGAATTCAACCAATTCAGCTACCTAGTAAACCATGAATCAAGCTATCATATGGTAGAATGTGTGAACCCATATGGTATCATATGGTAGAATGAAGTTCACTGATAGAGGTTATCAATAGGCCATTAATTTGTTTAATTGTGGTTTTTTTAAGAACTAGAAAAAATATGGCACTCATGAAGAAGTGTCCCCATTTAGGGGAAATATTATGACACAACATGGTATTATAGTTACTTAACCAGTTTCCCAAAATATGGCTAAACAAGAAAATTAATACAAAAACCCTGTAAGTTTTTGTATGGCACATTTTGATTTTGCTTAGATAACATTTGTAGATTCATCTCTTTTCTTCCTTTGTACTGTTTCTATCGTTCCAATTTGTATTTGTCCACAGATGAATTATTGTGTATTATTGTGTATTGGACAAAATAAATGAATGAATGAATGAATGAATAAAATAAATGAAGGAAGAGCTGGGGTGGCGCAGTGGTTAAAGTGCAGCACTGCAGGCTATTTCAGTTTTCAGCTAGTTGTATTTCAGCAGTTCAAATCTCACCACCCGCTCAAGGTTGACTCAGCCTTCCATCCTTCCAAGGTGGATAAAATGAGGACCCAGATTGTTGGGGACAATATGCTGATTCTGTAAACCGCTTAGAGATGGCTATAATAGTACAATGAAGTGGTATATAAGTCTAAATGCCATTGCTAATGTTATTCTTCTGGAGCTCAGTCAGATTAGAGCTGGAAGGGATCTTAGAGGTCTTCTAGTCCAACCCCCTGCTGAAGCAGGAAACCCTCTACAATTTGAGACAAGTGGCTCTCCAGACTCTTCTTAAATACTTGCAGCGATGAAACACACCCATAACTTAGTAAATCCTGAGAGGAATAGGCACAATTTTGTAAAGAATTTCAAAACTGGCAAGCAGTTGGTGACATCACTAGGCACTTTTCTCCCCCTTCTCCTCTCTTTATTTATTTAGTCTTTTTTCAGGATTTCAGTATGCAGAACCCTTGCTAATTCTTATTAGCTGATTCTTTGCTCAAACAATCACATTTCCCACAGAATGCAACAAAAACCAATTTGTCAACTCACGGGAGTCCATCACAAGCTTATTAAAATCATCCAGTTTTCAAAGATTGATAGACTCAGATTGTTGTTTACCGAGAAACAGAGCAGGCAATACATAGCACACAAAAGGGACCGAATAGCAAACATATAAATCAGAATTAAAATCTCACCGTTGACAATAGCTGCATGCCAGCATGGCTATGTTGTTCGTTTTCATTGCTGGCGTATAAAGGCATGCATTAGCTTTGTTCCTTTCCCTCTTATTTATTCTTCTTGTAATGTGAGAACAAGAAAATGCCTCCCTCATAGATAACAGGTTATTATATACAGCTCCTGCATACTAAACAGACAAACACTTCATTTATTTGGCCCAGCTAACTTTAATAGGAAGTAGGAGGCTTTGTTACTGAGTTCTGTACTGACAGCCAAACAAACCAGACTGGTCCTATGGCTTCATGGACTGAAACCGCTGCTTCAGGCACCATATTTAGTTGCCTTTTAGCAGAATGGGACAACTCATTATGGCTGAGTCACCACAGGACAACTCGCGGCAGCCAACTCACCATGCTGCAGGACAATTCAATGTGGGGTAACTCAAGAGAGAGAGAGGGGAATTGCAGCTTTGAGGACTTCTAATCTGATAAAGTTCAAAATCTAAGCAAGACAAGGACCACTGCAATTCTCTTGTCCCTCTCTTGTGTTATTCCACGTTGAATTATCTTGCAGGAACGTATCCCTTGGCAAATTGGCCTAGTCAAGTTAGCCAAAGCGAGTTGTGTAATAACTCTCAAAGCAGGGTTGAATCAAGCAAGGTTTATTTACTAACAGGACAAGGAAGTCAATTCAGTCAAGAAGCAATGGAGTATTTTGAGCTCTATACAATGACAGTTCTCCTATTTATACAATCTAGCCCAGCAACAGGCAGTTTTACAAAGATACATTTTAAGCACCAAAAGAAGGCAACCAATCAACATGCAATAAACAAATCTGAACTTTTGACTTTTACCCTGTCTGGGTAGGTCACCCAGGCAAATATCTAACAAGTTGTCCTAGACCCTATGAGCAAATCCATTATCTGCAAATTAGGAGCTGTTATACCTAGAGAATAATACAAAGTCATTTAATAGCAAAAGCAGCACTTAAAGTTGTATACCGCTTTACAGCCCTCTCTAAGTGGTTTACAGAGTCAGCATATTGCCCTCAAAAGTCTGGGTCCTCATTTTACCAACCTCCGATTTGAACTGACAAATTACAGGTAGTTGTCAGGCAGCTGGCAGGTAGCAAAAGAGAATAGAAGAGAATATTGCCTTTTTGGCAATGTTGTTACAGTGGGCTCTAACCATCTAGCATTGAATATGAGCACTCCAAGGTCTTTGTCAGAATGAGGGTCATCTACAAGTTAATTTGTGTTTTGTATTCTTTTTGTCAATGTGTAAGACAGAGCATTTATTGGCTGAAATTTGAAGTTGCCAGTTGTTTGAAGGGTAGCAGCATTGTCGGTGGCGCCTGTATTTCTGATGATTCCATTGTGGAGAAAGCTTTGAGAGATGCCTGTTCTTATCCAAGCTTTTCTCAGTCAGTTAAAACTCCATGCAAATGGGTAAAACATACAGATTACTTTTATTGTCTGGTATTGCCATATTATAGGCTTATTAACAGATGAAATTCCTCAGATCTTATGTCCATAATCTGTCCCATTATACGTGGGTGAAAAAAGATGCATTTCTCCCATCTGCAGGCAGTTGTGTGGTCCTTTGTTAAGACTTGGCTGTTGAAGAGCATGGCAGAATTATCCAGCTGCCTAGCTCAATGGCCACACAGATGAGGTCACATCTCATGGACTACATTACCCAGATTGCAATTTGTTACTACATTCCCTAATCTTCAATCTCTTAAAGAAACAGTTCTAAAACTGAGCTAAATATCCCTTTAGTCCAGGGGTTGGCAACCTTAAACATTCAAAGAGCCATTTGGACCCAATTCTTACAGAAAAGAGAACACCAGGAGCCACAAAAGCCTTTTGATATCTAAAATGAAGATAACATCGCATATATCACTTTTTTACCTTTATGCTATGTATAAAAAACTATAGTATTTTGCATTTATATAATCAATCAACTGTTACAAAAGAAATTAAAACAAATTTTAATTTCCCCATGCAACAAAAACGTTTTGAACTCTGAAAAAAAAGATGGATCGAAAAGCTCAATAAATCGTGATGAACATTGGCGGTTGTGATGCATGTTTTGAGCGACAGGGAGCCACAGCAGATGGATGAAAGAGCCACATGCGGCTCCAGAGCCATGGGTTGCAGACCCCTGCTTTAGTCTATCAGCACAATGCCTATTCTATTTGTGATGGTAAAGCATGCTGGAAAAGGATGAATGCTTGGAAGGAAATAGAAGAGGCACCAAGTAGCAAAGTAGGTGGACTCAGTTATAGTGGAAATAGCTGCACTTCTGGGAGGCTTGAAATAAGATGTTAGAGATAGAACATTATGAAGAATATTGATGTAGTTGCTAGCAGTAGAAAACAATTTGATGGCACATCATGATCATAATCATCATCATCATTCCATTTGTGGTTTGATACATATTTCTAAACCTTTCCAAACTGAACTGTTTCTTAAGACATTCCAACTCAACACTTGATTCAATACTTGAATGCTTAATTACATTGGCTGGAAGAATAGATACTTTTCATGAAGGGTTCCACATTGATCACCATCAAAGTATTCAGGGAGAGAGCAAAAGGAAATGGTTTCACCCAATGAAACAAGACAGTTCATTTAGCCACGGACATGGATAATACTGGAAGCCAAGTTATTACTTATTTGTAAGAATAGAATAGAATAGAATAGAATAGAACAGAATAGAATAGAATTTTATTGGCCAAGTGTGATTGGACACACAAGGAATTTGTCTTGGTGCATATGCTCTCAGCGTACATAAAAGAAAAAGATACATTTGTAAAGAATCATGTGGTACAACAGTTAACGATTGTCATAGGGGTCAAATAAGCAATGAAGAAACAATCAATATTAATAAAAATCTTAGGATACAAGCAACAAGTTACAGTCATACAGTCCTAAGTGGGAGGAAAAGGATAATAGGAATGATGAGAAAAACTAGTAGAATAGAAGTGCAGATTTAGTAAAAAGTCTGACAGTGTTGAGGGAATTATTTGTTTAGTAGAGTGATGGCGTTCAGGAAAAAATCTGTTCTTGTGTCTAATTGTTTGTAAGGTGACATTTCAAAATTCTGAGCTTTAAATTTCCAGGCAAGTTGGATCCAAAATGATTCAATTTTGTATAAAACTGATTGAAACTTCTTTGGCATATGTGTAGCTGAGGTTTTTTCTTTCTTTCTTTTTTAAATTCACATTAAATGTTCCTTTTTCCTGGTGCCATCTTTCAAACATGACATATTTCCAGTTGAACAGATTTTTATATTATCATATTTGACAAAACTTCTCTCAGGATTTTGTTGCTGTCTTCTTAGAAAGATTAATTATGAGGCACCATAAGGAACCAGGCTAGAATTATAATTTTATCATACAGGGATTACAAAACTTACACATACAAACTGTGAGCTCTTTCTTAAACATTCTTCCTTCCTTCTTTCTCTCCCTTTCTCGTATTGCATCTCAAAACTTGTATTTTTTTTTAATTTCAACTAAATTATATATAATTTAGGAAATTATATAAAACAAATGACAAAAGTATGCATTTATTTAGTTATTAATTGTATTTGCTGCCCATCTGATTCTGGAAGCTTTACATGTGAATTTGCACATCAAGGAATGTTTCCTAAATCTAGGCAAAAATACAAGTTCACAGTAGTTGTGATTGAGGAAGGGGTATATTTAAAAAAGATTAAAAGGGTGCCTTATGCTTTTGCAGGCCAAAAATATTTATTTTACCTCTATAATCCTTCAATCTCAACATTCATTCTGAAAGCAGAAAAGGTACCCTGGAAGACCAAATTAAGCCTATGGAAGTTCACCTTTTGCAACCTTGGTTTAATGTTGGATGTGTCATTTGGTCACTCATCTGTTGAGCATATAGGGAAAAGGACATGCATGACTGTCTTTGAATATGTTCACCTATTAGGTAAGCATTAAGAAAATAAAACAATTCTCTTAAATTAATTCTTTAATTAAGGAGAAACATCCTGACAGCGAGGACAATTAATCAATGAAACAACTTGTCTTCAAAAGCTGTAGGTGTTTCATCACTGGGATTTTTCAGAATGATGTGAGAGTGATGGCAAACCTTTTTTGATTCACGTGCCAAAAGGATGTGTGTATTTGTGTGTGTGTGTGTGTGTGTGCTAGCATATGCACATGTGCCCACACCAATTCCTCCCCACCACATATGCACATCTCCCTGCATTGTCCCTGTGCATGTGCACAGTCTCGCCCATCCCTGTGAATGTGCACAGGCATCACTGAAGCCTGGCTTGGTGAAAAAAATGTCCAAATGGGCAAACCGGAAGTTTGGAAAAATGGACTTCTGGTTTGTCCATTGTGCTTTTTTTCGTACTCTGGAAGCTTCAGGGAAGCTTCCCTGAAGCCTCCGGAGGGCGAAACAGCCTTTCCCAAGGCCAAAAATCAGCTAGCTAGCACACACATATGTGCTGGAGTTGACATAGGACAATGCCATGTGTGCCCTCTGATATGGCTCCACAAGCCACCTGTGGTACATGTGCCATAGATTCTCCATCATGGGTATAGGACTAAAAAACCCTCCAAAGTCCCTTCCAGCTCTATTTTGATTGTGATTCCATAAGAAACATTCTCAATTGAACTTCAGTGTGTCAGTTTAACAGAGAGGAAGTCCTGGATGGCCTCCAATGAAAAGTGTCACAACAGTCAGTTTTGGGTCTCTCTGTTCTCTGCAGTCCATCGGATATCCATAAACCTGCTTTCAATAACATCTTATGAAGTTTCTGTGATTGCCTTTCCATCCATACCTCTGCACATACATTTATTAGACTGTGGGGTACTCTCTGAGCTTGGTTGTTTTCCAGCTGGGTAATATCATCAGTGCTAGAAGGGAGTGGGGTTAGATCTTTGTTTTCTTAATTTTCTTAACCCTTGTGTTCTGTTCGATAAAAGTTCCTAATGTTATGTTCCCGGGTCACCCTGACCCGGACCGAAAACTCTTCATTTGCAGTGCTTATATTTGGTCTTTTTGAAAGCTTTTTTCACCTGGAAACATGTTTGAACATTTCTGCACACAATGGAATGAAAATTGAACTGAAAAAATTAATCCTTATTGGTTTATTTTGCACATAAATGTGCCTCCCCCCCCCCGTTTTTGTGAAAGTTTTTTCAATTTATGGATAGTTTTGCTTGCAAAATCCATTCTATTTTACTAAAGTTGGTGTGGGATTGGTAGCTTGAACATTTCTGCACACAATGGAATGAAAATTGAACTGAAAAAAGTAATCCTTATTGGTTTATTTTGCACATAAATGTGCCTCCCCCCCGTTTTTGTGAAAGTTTTTTCAATTTATGGATAGTTTTGCTTGCAAAATCCATTCTATTTTACTAAAGTTGGTGTGGGATTTGTAGCTTGAACATTTCTGAACATAATTATATGAAAATTGAAGTGGAAAAATTGATGCATATTGGTTTATTTTGCATATAAAGTTATTTCAATTTATATAAAAATTATGCTGTTAATTTCAAACTTACATACTTTTTTTTAGTAAAATGGATTTCTTTCATAAAATTAGTTATCTGGCTACAATGTGGTTGATTTTCAAAAGGATATTCCAAATATTTCTAGACAAATATGTATAAACAGTGACAATAATGGCACACAGCAAGGCCGGGGGGGGGGGTGTCCCTTTTGTGGCAAAAATAAACCAATAAGAACCTTTTTTTTCAGTTCATTTATATTTTTCTTATATTCAGAAATGTTCAATTTAGTATATCAAACCTTTTGGGGGAAAATTCCTTAGGGATTTGTAGCCTTAAAAAATAGAAATTGACACGAAATTCAGAAAGGATGGGGGGAGGGGCTTTTTGATCAAAATAAAAATATAAGTCTCAATTTTTCCAGTTCAATTTTCATATCATTATGTTCATAAATGTTCAAACTAGTTTTCCAGTTGAAAAAGTTTTCAAAAAGATCAAATTCAAGTACCTAAAAAAATTCTTTTTGGTCCGGTCACATACGAACAGAAACAGATTTGAAGTGATGATTTTTTTTTGCCCAGAAAACAATTAGCCACCACCCCAAAATTTTTTTTTTATGATCAGCATTGTTAAATTGAGTAAATGAATGCCTAAGATTTTAAAGAATATTTCGGATTTGGAGCATTAAAAAATAAGAAGTGAAAATGGTTTCAAGCAGCCGAGGGGGGGGGGCTTATTTCTGATGTTAAAAAACCAGTAAGAATCATTTTTTTCAGTTCCTTTATATTTTTCTTATATTCAGAAATGTTCAAGGTACCATTCCCACACCAACTCCAGTAAAATAGACTGCATTTTGCAAGCAAAACTGTCCATAAATTGAAAAAACTTTCACAAAAACGGGGGGGGCACATTTATGGGCAAAATAAACCAATAAGGATTAATTTTTTCAGTTCAATTTTCATTCCATTGTGTGAAGAAATGTTCAGACTACTTTCCAAGTGAAAAAAGCTTTCAAAAAGACCAAACATAAGCACTGCAAATGAAGAGTTTTCGGTCCGGGTCAGGGTGACCCGGGAACATAACATTAGGGAGGTTTTTTTTTCAGCAAGAAAGAAACCTCCCACCCCCCCAAAAAAATTCTCATAGAGAGAACCCCTGAAATGATGAAAAGTCATGAAATTTCAAGTTTCAGATATGCAGGGAAAATTTTTTACAGGGTCTCAAACTTTGATTTCGGGTCTCACAGACCCGAACAGAACAGCAGGGTTTTAAAGTGACTTGCCCTATCAGAGCAGCAAAGCCATGGGCTAAAAACCAGAGATGGTACTACAAATCAGAGGTGGTACTTAGCCCATTCGGACAGGTTTGGGCCACTACCCACCCACTGTTGTGGCCTGCCTAGCAGTCTGTGCATCCAGAGCCTTTGGAATCTCCAGCACCTCTTGGCAGTGATGGGGAAGGAGGGGTTACTCCTTTCCTAAATGCAAGAGCACAGAAGGGCTACCAAGAGGCAAGAAGGTTTACTTGGGAGGAGATCTCCTCAAGAGTAGGCTAATTGGCCACACCCTGAGACTTCTTAAGTCCGAACCACACTGAGCCTAGTTGCAAGGAACAACATCAATCCTGAATCTTGACTTCAATTTCCAGTTTGTATCATGACTCGTGAATCTTGGCTTTGGTTTCCACTTAGTATTGTGACTCCTGTATCTTAACTCCTGAATCTTAACTTCTGTTTTTCCAGTTTGCATCATTATTACTGAAACTTGGCTTTCACAGTTTCAGTTCGCAGTCCAGTCCAGATCTTGTCTCCTGCATTGGGGTTTTGGAATCTTGACTCCTATGCAGCCAGTTTGCATTCCAGTCTGGTTTGGTGTTTCTTGCAAACGTGGCTTCTGAATCCTGACTTCGGCGTTTCCACTTTGTACTCTAGTATGGGTTTTGTGTCTTACATTTTATAGCCTTGGGACTTGTGCCAAGTACAATAAGACTTGCCAATTATTCTCTTGGATTTTGGCCAGCTGTTAAGATAGAGAAATAACAACTGGGTTTTTTTTGAACAGAATGACTTCTGCCTGTCTTGTTCCGTATATGTGTCTAAGACATTATAATGAGATTTTGCTTTACTGACTAAACATAAACTGTGTTTGTAAGTTTGTGTGTTGCATAATTATTTAAGGATTTGGTCCTGGGGCAGAACACCTGCCCCGGCGCTATTCCATCCTATTTAGGCATGCTTTGCAAATTGCATGTGCAGAAGATGTGCCTGTGAGAGTGAAGAAATTGTGCGCATGTGCGCACTCACATTTTGAACCAGTAGGGAAAGTAAGAAAATACAACATCTGCTACAAATGTACTCTTATATTGGTAACATTTACTAGAATTTGGTAACCATGCGAAGATAAACCAGCTATCTCTGTAAAATTGCTTTACTTTGAAAATAGCAATCCGAGCACTGCACTCTTTTCAATCATACTGGGTAAGTATAATTTATCTTGATAGAAAGCAGGATTCCATATATTATCTCTCCAGAAAAGTAAAAGTAAGAAATTTATGCAGTTCTACTTGACATCAGCCACGAGAGAAATATTTTATAAAGGAGAAAGAGGGAGAGAGCAAGAGAGAGTACTCAACATCTTCAGTATTGCAAAGCTTTAATTCACATATGACTTTTTGTTCACAATTTTTTTTTGAAGATTTAAACTGAAGTGGAATATTGTACTGAGATCACACCTTCTCTCATTTCAATCAGCCCATAATAACAGACAATTAACACTAATAACTGTCAGATAGAAAGTAAGAGAGTAAGATGAGACCCGTAGGAAAGTTGTTTTAACCATCAATTTATCCTTCACTCCTTCAAATTATGATATCACAAATACTGTCTCATTTTAATGGCTTATTCCACATTTTACTTATCTCCCCCTGCATTCTACATAACAATGTTTTGCCTCTAATGTCAGTCGGAGATAATTTTATTTTCTGAAGAGAATTTTCCTGGCTGCTTCTTCCACTAGATTTATGACAAACGAGTGACTGTTGGGGATGGCCTTAGGTTTTCATGGCCTGAAATTTTCCTTTGCAACTGTTTTGACTGTAAAAAGGTCAACAAAAAGTATGCCAACCCTGTACTTGAAAAAGCTATAGGAGAAGAGGTTGAGATGTCCATCACTCACTTCAGTTATGATCAGGATAAACTGATCAGAAGTGGTTAGCTCATCACAGATTCCTCTACTATATATGTTCCCTGGTTCAACTTATGTTATTCACTCACACACTCAGAGCCATGGAAAATAACCACGCTCAAATCACTTTCAACTGAACACTGAGGCCCAATCAGTTCTTTTGCATACACAAAAGCCCAGTTAAAATAGCAAACTTTATTAGTTACAATATAATCTATCTGCCTGCCTCTGCCTGCCTGCCTGCCCCTCCCCCTCTCTCTCTTCTATCTATCTATCTATCTATCTATCTATCTATCTATCTATCTATCCATCCATCCATCCATCCATCCATCCATCTATCCAGCTACGTACCAGCTACCTATCTACCTACCATCTGTCTCTATCGTCTATCCATTTGAATGTGTAAATAGAGTATATTTACCAATTGAGAATGTAATTGTGATGTGCTTTTTAACATATTTGTCCAACATCAATAGATTGGGAAGCATCTCCATTCCCTCCCCCCGACATGCAACTCTTATTGTACAAGAGTACTTTTCTCCTACTATCGTTTTCATCACAGTTTTAATAAACATGGGATACTCCACTGTGACTTGTATATCATAAGTCATAGGGTGAAATATAAATACAGAGCAGCAACAGCAGAATTTTATCCCATCCTAGCGTCTGGGTCTCACTGGAGTTACTCTTCACCAGGTTTTATTGATTCTAATTTAATTTCAGCAGTCTTTGGGGTCATTTTAAGAGACTTGTTCCTTCCATTACTAACAAAAATCCTGAGGAAGGGGTGGGGGATAGAATCATCATCAGGTTTGATCAAATGCTTTACCTTAATATCGGTGCTCTTGAATGAATGCATTCTTGCTATTGGCTTAATGAGCTACAAGGAATTTTAAGAAAAAAAATCAAAGCAGATACTTCAGATATATTCACACACACACCCTCCGCCACTCATGCACTAATTTTCTCTTATTATTATTCCCACCATATCATGGAGTCCATAGTTTTAACAACTTGTCTGTCATTTTGTCTGGTCTGAAGCATCCCACATGTATGTTTCAGAGGTTTGTGTCGGGTTTGGTGCATAGTGATGCAACATTGAAATCTCAGCCGACTTGCCACAGAGTCATAAAATATATAAAACATGGCGTCAGTGTCGAAATGGATCGATGTAACTGCAGCCAGCTTTTCATTTCTCATCTTACCACATAGCATAGGGGGAGGGGGAGGTTTGGAATGTCAGACCAGACAATAATAGCAGATCATCCTGTGGGAACCAAGGTCATCTCAACAGGTGATGGCCTGTTGAGGAATCAAGGAATGCTAGGAGATGCCAGAGCACCTAATTGGACAATGTGACCTGTGACAAGGAGGGAGGAGAACCTCTATTTTTTAAACTCAAACTGCCCAAGGAGCTGCTGATACAGTTCTACAGAGGAATCATTGAGTCTGTCATCTGCACCCCAATAACTGTCTGGTTTGGTTCTGCAACCCAGCAAGACTGACACAGACTACAGAGGATAATCAGAATTGCAGAAAAAACAATTGCTACCAACCTGCCTTCCATTGAGGACCTGTATACTGCACGAGTCAAAAGAGGGCTGTGAAAGTATTTACTGACCCCTTGCATCCTGGATATAAACTGTTTCAACTCCTACCCTCAAAACGTCGCTACAGAGCACTGCAGACCAGGACAACTAGACACAAGAACATTTTTTTCCTGAACGCCATCACTCTGCTAAACAAATAACTCCCTCAACACTGTCAAGCTGTTTACTAAGTCTGCACTACTATTACTATTAGTTTTTTCTCATCATTCCTATCACACTTTCCTCCCACTTATGACTGTATGACTGTAACTTGTTGCTTTTATGCTTAAGATTTTTATTAATATTGATTGTTTCTTCATTGCTTATTTGACCCCTAGGACAATCATTAAGTGTTGTACCTCATGATTCTTGACAAATGTATATTTTATTTTATGTACACTGTGAGCTTATGCACCAAAGACAAATTCCTTGTGTGTCCAATCACACTTGGACAATAAAGAATTCTAGTCTAGTCTAGTCTATGTTGCTCTGCTCTGCTCTGCTCTGCTCTGCTCTGCTCTACTCTACTCTACTCTATTCTACTCTATTCTATTCTATTCTATTTATACAAAATTGTGGAAATTAGTTAGAGTTGGTTTTGCTTTCATGGGTGATGAAATGATGTAGTCAATAAAGCTATTCTTGCAGGGATCTGATTACCTTGATTTTGGGGGTTCATCAGTCAAAACCTTGACACAGACTTCATAAAACATATGAAGAACAGTGACAGGATTTGGGTTTGGCTAGTCCAGAGAAAACAAGGACTAGGGCAGTGATGGCAAACCTTTTTTTCCTCGGGTTCCAAAAGAGCATTTGTGTGCACTATCACATATACACTATGCCCACACCCATAATTCAATGCCTGAGGAGTGCAAAAACAGCTTCTGCCACTCTCCAGAGGCCTTCTGAAGGCTGGAAACAGTCTATTTCCCAATTTCTGCTGGACCCAGTAGGGTTGTGTTTTGCCCTCACCAGGCTTTAAAGGCTTTGCTGGAGCTGGAGGAGGGTAAAAATGCCCTCCCCCATCCCCTTGGAGGCTCTCTGGAAGCCAAAAACATCCTCCTAGAGCCTCTGTGTGAGCCAAATATCAGCTGGCCAGCATACACATGCACATTGGAGTTGAGCTA